>NW_011369945.1:6272719-6303745 GCF_000735185.1 Notothenia coriiceps
CCTGCCCATCTGGTCCAAGCCTGTCACCACCAATACATCATGTTAATGAAATGGCAGCAGCCCAATGCTATCTGTCATAAGCAATCTGCATCTGCTCAGGGACCGAACGGAAATGAGGAAGAGGGATATAAAGTCAGAGGAAGGCAGAGAGACTCGGTGTCCCCCGAGCAGGTGCTATGTTTTTGTGTGTGAGTATGAATGTGTGCTCAGTCCCTTCTTTCAGCACAGTGTGACCAGATATCGATTTTTTTTTTTTTTTTTTAATTTTTCAGAGAAAAAAATGGCCACAGCCGGCGACCTTATCTCCCATTTGTACTGGAGCAAATAGGTGAGGATATTTAATCAGTTCTGCAGAGGAGCATCTTATCTGTCACAGGGAAAATTACTCAGTGTTCCTCCTCTCCTTGGCACTGGGTATTGATACGTTTCAGCTCCACAAACTGTACAATGTCACACAAGCTACACAGGGTTGTGAAATGATTCTTTTAGCGCCTAATAAGCAGCTGTTGCAAAGGCAAAATATTATGTTGGCCCTGTTTTTTTAAAGGATTTGGAGATTACATAACAGTCTTTTTAAATAACATTAAGTCTAATAAGAGGTATAATAACACTCAGAATTACATTATCTTAGTTCACTGTTGATGGAATGCTCTTCATTCATTAATCTAATTATAATTAATGGTAAGAAATATTTTTGTATACATGGTCTGGAAAAGGGAAATGTTTGGTTTTAATCTGCAGCAATGCTGGTAAATATTGGCACCTGGTCTATCAAAATCCAGCCATAGGGATTTCTGCTCCATAGTAATGTTTTTAGGGGTGAAATGTGCCTCTAAAGATTGTGTTTGACCAGAAGCATCAATGATAGATTACTGAGGTCTAACTTAATTACATAAAGATAGAAGAAGAAATATTTATGTAAGAAAGGCTTACATCGGAATAGAGGTGGAACACTTTTATGGTGAAATGAGGACGGTAGCTCTACCCACCTCGTATGTGATAAATGCACACATACAGGAAAGTATAAGAGTGACGGTTGGCTGAAGGTTCAAGAAGCAGCCGAAAGATTGCAAATTGGATTCTTTAATCCCCTGTTGCTCCACTGAAGCAAACAGCAGCAACATGACAACACTGTGGTTGATGCTCCTGGGCCAGCCAAACCAGGCCCCCCCCCCCCGAGCTCCGTGACTCTTTACTTTACTGCCTGTAGTTCTGGCTGTGGCTAATAATCATCATAACAATGATCATTTCAGGCAACTCATAACATCAGCTATCTTTGCAAGCAGAGAAAAGTGCGTCCCACTTTAACTACGAGTCACTTTGGTATTTCCCAGCTTTGCACCATCTCTATCCCCGAGGAGTTGGGATGAGCAAAGGTTCTGTGGGACTTTGTAAAATTTGATTTAACAGGCTCACAATGTAATATGATAATTTCATATGTATGATTTATGAATTCTTTGGGTTGTAGCACAGCGGTAAATTCTGCATCATATTGTTACGTTATCTGACAAATAGTAAAATGGTTATTTGACGTAACCTGTCAAAAGTCTGCTGGATTTACTGCAGATGAAAAACATCAGACGATTATTTCTGTAGAGAAAGTCTGCCATCTGATGGACATTTTAGAACATCAGCAGGTTACTCTCATACTCAGACAAATGTGGAGTTTTTACAGTAAATATACTTTTTTCCCTAATATTTAATATGTATTTATTCTATTTTATCTTGAACTTTTTTAAATTGTTAATTTGTTTGTGTTTATGATTCTAAGGAGGGTCCATCATTTAATATTGCATAGGTCCACAAGATAATAATTATAATGTAGAATTTGTGTGTTTTCAGTTGTGAATTTCTGCTTTCTAGCCAAAAGAAAACCCTTGCTTCTCTGATGTGGGATACAAGCACACAGCCTTTGCAGAGCGACAACAAAGCCGACAGCAGTGACCCGATCAGCATGGATTTCAGTTTAAACCCTGCTGAGGAGAAAACAGAGAGGAAGGCATTCAGCCAGAAGCAGCAACACTTTCATCCTCAAACCAATGTTTTTTTGGTGTCAAAGACAAAACAAAAGGGTGACTAACTGCAGTCAAGAGAAACTTGCCAGCTGAAAGGGAAAATCCAGATATGTGAGAAAAATCCCAGTGACATCTACGATAAACTGCTTTGATAATGATATCAAGCACAAATCTCGATACATCTCGAAAAAGGGAGAGAAACTGACTACGTTCATGTGAAACAGAAAGGACACAAATATGAATACAAATAAGGAAAATGTGTCATAGATACAAAAAAATACAAGTTCATTGTAAAAAATGTATGTTTTTGTACAAAATATATTAGTGTATCACAACTATTTTACAAAAAAGTATTTGCATCTTGTTAAAATATAAATAATAATAACCCAAGCATTATCCAAAGATTGACTATGTATTGGAGTTTTTTTAAGAGATCAGTGGAAAGGGGAAACCATCCTTAATGGAAATGTTGAGCTCCATACAAGTCATTTTCCAAAACCAACAAATAGGTGCTTTACCTAACAATATCTTCTGAATTTAAGGTAGTCATGGAACATCAAAAACAGAACCATCCGTTATTAAATTATAAATCATATTAGAAATTCAGTGAGGGATTCCTGACGCACGACGTCGTCAGCTGTTGCGTTCTGGCACGTGATTGGTCAGAAAGCCGTTCGGAGAAAACAGCTGATTATTTTAGAAGCAAACCTGAAGGAAACTTTTTGTATCGCTCGGATAAATAACATACGACACAGCACGCTAGTGTAAGTCACTTAAACGCAGCAAGAGGTCGCTGTCTGTCTGAAAATCAGCAAATATCAGAATTGTACCGTCAATTTCTCCGCTCTAGTGGAATGCACCGGTTTTTCCTTTCACCTTCTTAACGTTTGCTGTTTGCTGTTTACTTCGTTGATCCTGATAACGGTGAGTTTGCAGTCAAGAAAATATTTTTGAAGCCGACACAACCTGTGTTGTTGTGTTCTGTGATACAGTGAAGGGATGCACTTAGTTTGAAGCCTTCTATTTTACTCGATGTTTATCTTAGTTTTTGTTTATGTGATTCTTGGAGAGTAATACATTCTTGTAACCATGGTAATGTTACATTTTCAGTTCACTTGCGTACAGGAGAAGTGAGTAAATATCACACTTTACTGACCTCTATTAAAATGCTTGATGCTAGACTTTATTTTAATACATAAAACTAATTTAAGTCTCCACACTATTTATTTTAATCAATTGTGGGACTTTTTTTAATTTCTTGATCTGTTCTTTAACCTTCAGAACTAAAAAGTTTATTCCCAAAAAATATGTTTCAACTCCATTCAAAAGTGATCAATAATGTTGTTGTTTTCTAAAAAGCCTATTCACTGTTCCCAGCCTCTCCATTGTTGCCTATCCTTTGTGGTATGCCAGTAATTGAATATATTTTGGTCTTTAAATGAAAACAAGCACTTTTAATACATCAACCTTGATTCAGGCAAATGAAAAAAAAAGGCTTTTTTTTCTGCCATTCTAAAGATACATTTATTCATAAAAAAACATCATAATGAGAGGCCTATTGAAATGCTGTATTTTGTTCAAGTGTGGTTTGCTTCTTTTTTAAATAAAGATTGCAAATGATTTTAAAGCTAATGTTTCGGTCAGATTGTCACAATTGAATAGTTTAAAGTGGTCAAAAGGCAGAAGAGCTGAAACACATGGATATAAAACTGTTTATATCTGTGCTAAAACCCATTTCACAAAAAATTAATGAATTGAAAAAATGTTTTACATCATTTGGTGTAAAGTTTTTTTTTTTCTTATTTGATACCATCATTTCATTATGTGGCAACCCATTTTGGGAACCACGGGCCTACTGCATACATGAACCTGACAAATACTATAATAATGGTCCATTTTCAGTTGTAGGCTATATGTAATCACTTACCGACAAGTTATCCCATTTATTTCATGAAATATTTATTTTACTCTTTCTTTCCTGAATGCTATGTTTTAATACTTTATCTTTGCTTGTTTAAAGATGAACTTCAGCATAAATGCCCATGGCGGCAGTCACACCAGCAAAGAAAGCATTCCACATCCAGTGCAGGTCCAGCGAGGCAAGCAGCGGATCGTCCTCGGTGTGTTGTCAGAAAATGATTATCATGGTCGATCCTACAGCCAGGTAAGTGAGAATGGCACAGTGGAGAGCGTTTGTAGCATTTAAGAACTTTTTCAAATACATTTCCTTTCACATAAGAATCACATTGCAGCAAGCATATTTCCTTCTCCAATCACTCTTTTTTTTCTCCACAGGGAAGTCAATTTTCCAAACAAAGTTCGATCTCAGACAGCTCCCATCTCGCCTTCCTTAGCCGTCCCTCCAGTTCCAGCTTTGATATTTATGTTGAGGAGGCTTGTGAAGTTGTTCTTGCTCCTTCTGGTCAAGAAGTTGTCTCAGAGAGCTATAACGTAGTGGCCGAAACTACTGCTGATTTAAGATTCTTGACGGAACTGAGTATAAGTGAGTTTGGAAAAGAAACATTTACTAGGCTTTTTCCCGGTTCAGTCTGTACATTGTTTACTACATTGCTGTTCACTCTTGTAGGTTCAGGCCATGATGCTTCTATGCAGTCTGAACAAGATGAATCCCTGATGTCAAAGGAAGTGCTGTGTGTTTCTGAATATGCAGAGGACATTCATCTGCACTTGAGGGAGCGTGAAGTGAGACATTATCTAAATTATGAGCATGTTTTGCTCCACAGTCCATTGTAAATAACTCATAACTGCTTTTGTTCGTAATGCCAGATAAAGTCCAGGCCAAAGCCAGGCTACTTAGAGAAACATCCAGAGATCACCAATGGCATGCGAGTGATTCTGGTGGACTGGCTGGTGGAAGTCGTCCAGGAATACAGGCTTCGCTGTGAAACGCTGCACCTTGCCGTCAACTATTTAGACCGCTTTCTGTCGTGCACTGCATTGGTGAAACGTGGCAAGTTGCAGCTGGTCGGCACAGCTGCGTTAATGATTGCTGCGTAAGCATGTGTTTGTCTCTAAAGATTTTTTTTTTGTTTAGTCCATTCTCTGATTTGGTAATAACATTTGGTGGTCTTGAGACTCACATCACCTAATCTCTGTCACCTTGCAGAAAATACGAGGAGATCTGCCCCCCAGAGCTGAATGAGTTTGTGTACACCACAGACAGCACCTACACTAAGAAACAGCTGGTCCGGATGGAGCATGTTTTCCTAAAAGTGTTGTCCTTTAGGATGGCAGCGCCCACAACAAACCAGTTTCTTCGCCTTTTCATGTCAGTCCACCCTGTCTGCACCATCACAGAGAACCTGGCCCAGGTTAGCAAAATCATTATCAAAGAGAGAATTTGTTCCCACTGCCTTTTTTAAAGTTGCTGTTTGTACCTTGATGATATTTTGATTTGGTTAAGTGTGTGTTGTTTGCTTCTAGTATGTAGCAGAGTTAAGCCTGCTGGAAATGGATCCATTCCTACAGTACACCCCATCTCTAGTAGCAGCTGGAGCATACTGCCTAGCTGCTTACATTGTAAACAAATCTCTCTGGGTAAGTTAGCCCAGAACATTGTCTTGTCAAGGAATTGGTAACAAATATGACATTTTAGGCAACTTGTCCCCATATTTTAGCCCGATTCCTTAAATGCCTTTACTGGTTATACCACTGCGGAAATTGTGCCTTGCATGACTGCCCTCCACAAGCTGTACATCAGTGCAGAGAGTCATCCTCAACAGGCCATCAGGGAAAAGTATAAGACTTCAAAGTAAGGCGTAGTTTGTATTTGTTTATATACATTTAAACTTATACATATGTACATTTACAACTTTACAAACAGCTACTACAAATTACAGACCTTTGGGATATTTCAGGTGTGCTTTGCAGAAAGTTTGAGTTGTTCATGTGTCCAGGACTTCATTTTAAATCTCTAAATGTAACTTTATTCTCTCCAATTACAGGTATTTTCGTGTTTCATTGATCACTGCACCTGCTGCTCTGCCTTTTCATGAATAATTGCCCCACGCTTCTTGAACGCTTCTGCCAGAAAATAATAGACTGAGAACCAAACAAACCCAGCTGATTCCACTGCCAAACCCATACATGGCAAACTCCTCTATATATTTTATACAAATTCAATAAAACATTTTTTATTAAAACCTACCTCATGACAGGTTTTTTTAATACTGGCAAGTGTTCATGCTCAATGTCAGGTTTTTGTTTTGTTACCATCACTACCATTATGATTATATAAGTGTTTACCATAGCATTGTTGTGTGTGCAAATGTTTATATTTCATGTCTCACTGTATTGCAAAGGATAGAAAACACACTTAAAGTAATTGTGTTTTATGTATTCTTTATTTCTAAATAAAGTTTTTATTTTAACATTTTGTTGAGTCTATGGGTTTTATTTTGAAAGGAAGCCATTTTTGTCGCTCCAGCTGGTTTGACGTGTGTGTGTGTGTGTGTGTGCGCGTGTGCGCCAGATTGACACAGCCAGTGAAGTGAACGCATATATTTTTGCAGGCATTTTCCATGAAAGTACGGAAACACTGTATAAAACTGAATAAGGACTCTGAAACGAACTATTTGTGTGGTTTTCTCCTCTTACCGGATATTAAAGTTCAAGGTAAGGCATATTAAAGTTTATCAAAGAGGTAAGTTGTCTGAAAACGTAACGTCATCTTATGTTTTGAATTGATACACTTGATAGCCTATGAATACATGTTTTAAACGCTGTTATTTTAACTGTAAAGTTGTTTTCTTGATAAGGCTTCTATAAAGCCCACAGGCAAATCCCTGGTCTTGTTGTTCAGGTTAAACTTGATGTGTTCGCTTGCTCAGGCTATTTACAACCTGTCATAGCCGCCAACAACAATAACATAACAGATTTGTTTTTACATTAATTCATCTACTTTGCCGTAATGCTGCCAGAGTGCTTATGTAGGCAATGTGTCTTTCTTTACTTTTCACATCTGGTTTAGCTGCATATCTGGTTGACAGGTGCATGCTCTTAACTCTTTCCTCATTCTGTTTAATAAACACAACTTTGTCGTTTTCAGTCAGTGTTCATTTTCGAAACTATTGGCCTTAAACTAACTAGTAGGCCTACACAAATATCTAAGTGTATAATATTTACAGTATGTGTTGTAGGACAAAATCCCTGACTCTGTTTATGCATCTTTTTATGGTTAATCTAACAGACTGCCAATACAGACGCAACTTTTTTCATTTAGAGATGAACTGTTTATCTGTTCACTGTGTCCCTGCTTTTTCTAGCACCTGTCACTCCTCAGTATGACTGAGCCTGCTGAGCTGCTGATCATCAAGGACCAGTATGAGTTGGCGTTTCACTCTCTGAGCCGGGGGCTGGCTGCTGAAGAGGCCGGGAAAAAAGCTGAGACCCTGGAGTCTTACCGGAAAGGCAGACAGCACCTCACCCAAGGCTTGGGAGTTCCCACTGGGGGGAAGAGGCATCAGGGAGTATTCTGGGATACAGCCAGGCAGCTTCAGCAGAAGATGAGGGACACTCTGAGGACTGTTACCACCCACCTCTCTGACATGGAGACCTCTCAGCAGACCACAGGAGCACAGAGAGGCGGCCTATTGATGGATCTACCTCTCAGTCTTTATCCTGACCTGGCACAGAGCAGCCAGCCCCTCGAAAGCTCCCCCCACCATCTGTACCCCACCGTACCTACCACTATAGAGAGCACAACCCCAAACCTCCCTCCTAGGCCTCTTGCCCCTGCTGCTCTGCACACGCTCCCTGCAGGAAACATGGCTAACCCAGGGGACCAGCCTCCAGCATACAGCCCCCAGCCAACTGTCGGCCACCGCAGCCTGTCTTATAGTTCTGCTGGAGGCGGCTTCGGGCTCGGAATGCAGACCGGGGCATCAGCAGGAAAAGATGGAAACGAGATGCTTTACATCCCCTCTGGGGTGCAGATGTTTTTCGTGACAGCGAATGGGCAAGTGAGCGCCCTGTCTTACCCAGGCTTCCTTCGCATCCTGACATTTGAAAATCAGCACACAAATTCCAATGGTGGAAGACCCTCAGCTTTCCTACATGTGAGTATGCAGTATGTCGTCATACGTGTAAGCATCTGGGTTGTGGGCATGTCAGCAAAGCATTTTCCTTGGGCGTGTGTCTAAAGAGGTGAGTGTGTGAGGAGGACACTCCCCCGGGTGAAACCACTTTGTCTCCATAAGACCAGTTTTAGAACTAACTATGAGTCACTTTGTTGATATATAGCGTATAAAATGAGTACTACTCACAAAGAAATGTTCTGCTTTCAAATGACGGACTGGGCGATGTGCACTTTGAGTTTGACAACACATGCACATGGAATGACAAAACAGCATTAAAGCTGTATTGGATTGAGAATTTGACCTGACCACATTTATATTACATTTGAAAGAGTTTTACAGTTCAGGTTGCAACTATTGATCATTTTCATAAGCCATTAACCCATTGACTTATTTTCTTTATTTACTTAGAAAAGTGAAACATACCTGTCACTCAAGGCTCAATATGGTTCAACAAAAAATAGAAAATGTTTTGCATGAAAAGGATTTATTTATCATCAAAATACATTTTCGTTAATAGAAAAAAGAAAAAAGAAATATTTCAGCTGTAGTTACAATGTCGATAATGCTTTTACACTCCAACAATGTTTAGATCATATTTTAGTAATGTGAAAAACATTGTAGTAAATACCATAATAGTTGGTAAATACCATTGTGGTATCAATGTTTGAGCTATATTACTCTCCATGTATTTGTGAAATGCATGACTTTTGTTTTAGCTTGCTTATAGAATCTTTATCTGCCCCTGTAAGCCTTCTGACAACCTGCTCAAATTTAAAACGCATAAAGTAACAATATTGTATTCTGACACCTCTACAAAGTGCACGTAATACCACGCTGAAGAGTACTGCAGGGCAACCCATTACACCGTTTCCCACCAGCCATGGCTGGTCAGCAGCTCTGCTGTATTCTGGCCCTGCTTTGTTTCCCAGCAGGACAATGGTCCCATTAACAGATGACTTTGCACTTCTGTTGTGCTGCTTGTCAGTGTCCTGCACCCTCGCGGGGTTATTCTGTCAGGCGGCATACCAGTGGCACTATGCAGCTGTGTCTATATTATGTTTGTGTTGATGACTGACATAAGTCCTGATGGCGCTAAAATGCTATCATGTGTCTTTGAGAGGGGAAAACATGGGGTCAAAAGGAGCAGGGGAAACTGCTTCCTTGAAATGACAATGCATCTAGCAAACATTTACTGTAGGCCTCAAAAGAAGCCGCCTTTTACATATGAAGTACATTTGGATATAACATTGGATGATTTCCAGTTCACATATTATGAACTGGAAAAACAATTGAGGTCTCGACAGAAGCCACCATTGGAATATTTGACCAGTTCAGTTAAGAGTGAATTCAACCTTTGTTGGTAATGATGGCACATGGGTGATGATGTCTTTTTTGTGTGTCTGTGTTTTCAAGGTGTGTGACTGTCTGTACCCACTGACAACAGACACTCCAGTGCTGTTGGCTAATTCTGGGATCTTCATGTTCCCTGACGTCTTGTCAGCGACTCCAGGGTCCTACGTGGGCATAGTGTTGTCCTCTGAGCTGCCTGCTGCCCACAGACAGACGTTTAAGGACCTCATCTCACAACTTGCTGAACTCAGGGTCCAGGTCAGTCTTTATGTTTCAAATGTAGGGATAGGTATGCATGTAGTTGGAGTCAAGGCTTTGTAACAATGTGTTTTTCTTTGTTTGTATAGAAAAGTAGGTTATTGAAACGTTATCAATTAAATTCACTACAAGGGCAATCGGATTCGGATCCTCTACGATCTAGAGGCTTTTTTCTTTGGCTGATGCTACACTCTTCCATTAAGTTATTTTTGAAATATTTGTTTCAGTATTTCAGCTGGCAATCAAACAAACAAACAAATCAAATTGAAAACATAGCCTCCTCGGCAGAGATAATAAGGACTACACCTTATTGTAGAATGCCTATAGCGTCACTCTTTTCTCTTGACACTTCAGGAGGAACTAAATAGTTATGTTGTGGGTAAAAACATTCTTAGCGGAGTGAGTCACGGCTTACAGGAATGTACACCTCCTCTCTGGGTGTACACGTTTTAAGAGTCTCTTACTGTGTGTCCTTTTGTGATTAAATATGACTTGATGGATTCCCTGACAGGTTCCGGAGGGGGAAGGTTCAGAGGTAATCAACCTGAGTGAGAAAGTCCCCCTTGGTCCCACCAAAGAGCTTGAAGGGCTCACAGTGCCATCAGGGGAGAAGGACAGACCACCGCTTCCTGGATGGAGTGAGAAGGTGGCACAAGGAATCTTAACAGGTTTGCTTGTGTGAGCCTTAATAAAGAAATAAAACACAATGTTGTACTTTTGTAAAGAGACCATATACATTTGCTTTTGCTATTCACAAAAATAACCACTAGAGGGCACTGCTTATCATTGTTGCTTCCCTCCTTAACAAGTTGAGTGCCGCAAGGAAAACTTTGTACAACTCTTAATTAACCTGTAGTAGATATTTAAACAACACAACGATCAATGATATTGCTAACTTACGTTTAACACCCAAAATGCTTCTGTGTGTAGGAGCTACACGGTTGAGTGTAGGGTTAGTAAAAGGAGCCGAGGCCACTGGAAGGGCCGTTCATAGAGGAGCAGCCAAGATCCGGGACCACATCACGCCCGAGGAAACTGCTTCAGAGGTCAGCCCCCGTGTCACCAAAAGTCTGCAGGTGGCTAAACAGGCCACCGGGGGGGCCGTGAAAGTCAGCCAATTCTTAGGTAAGAACTTATTCCAAGTAAGATAAAGGATTATATTAGATACAACAATGTTTAAAAAAAACGTGGTTATCCACTTTTCTCAAAACTGAAGAAAACTTACATTTGATTTTCTTTATTTTTTGTATACAGTGCTTGTCATTATTCTTCTGTACTATGAATTATCACGGATGTATATTTTGCATGTTTATATTTACAGTTAATGGAGTGAGTACAGTGGCAGGACACATGGCAGACAAGATGGCTCCCCATTTGAAGAAACAGGGCGCTAAGCTGGTCCCAGAGTCTCTGAAGAAGAATAAAGATGGCGGCCCTTCCAACTGGGAGGGAGCCAAGTTAGTGGCAGCCAGCAGTGTACAAGGTATTTACCAAAACAGTGTGAATTTCAGGGTATAGTACTACTATCTTTCTACAATGTCTGATAATTGACTTTTATCACTTTCAACTGTCAAAACAGTCAGACATGTTTTGGGATTTGATATATAATGGCATTTGAAATATTAACCTAAATGTGGGTGATCTAAGTTTTATTGGAGTTTTCTCAATTTTACTTTTCATCCAAACCAGGTTTCTCTACTGTTTGGTCTAGTATGGAGACCGGAGCGAAGCTGGTTGGCAAAAGTGTTTCAGCAGAGACTGTCACAACTGTGACGTACAAGTAAGTTCTGACATTTCACACACTTCACATTTCTGCTTTTCTATTTAATTGATGCAAATGTTACTACTGTAGACCTTGTTTTCAATCTTTTCCTAGATCTACTTGGTTTCTTTGAATAATAGTAGAATACCATCCTACTGTGTTGCTTTCTTTTTGGTACGTTGGGAAACTGATCTGCTTTCTTACCTATTTCTTTTCAGATTTAAAGCCTTAGAAAGTCTAATAAAAACTACAAAAACTAAAATATGACTGCAAGGGGAAATAAAGGCAAAGACTTTTGAACTAACAACTGATCAACTCTTTCATGTATATACTTTTATTAACCTAGATCAAGTAAGGAAAGAACTCTCACTATGACTTTTTTTATGCAACAGCTAACACAGAATTTTCTCATTTTATTATTTTATACTAAAACATATAAATATTGGTTTTGGGTTCTTTTTTCACTTGAAGTAGTTTTAGCTTCTTTTATGTTTGTGTCTCTGGGTGTGCTTGTGTTGGGTGGGGGTGCTCTTGCTGTTGATACTATCTGTAGCCCTATTTCCTGGATGGTAACTAATAAAAATGCTACAACGTGAAATATGACTATTTGTCTTGACCTTTGGTGTGTTAATGTGAATAAAAACAGTTTGATCACATTAATTCATTATTTCTGTTCCTTACATACCATCATTTATTTTCTTACAAACAACCCACTCTCTCCTAACTCCACCATATTTTTTCATGACAAAGGTATGGTAATGATGCAGGAGCAGCTACAGACACTGCTCTCAAATCAGCGATTAATGTTGGTGTCACTGCATACAACTTTGACAATCTGGGCATAAAAGCCTTCTTGAAGACTGCTGGGAAGCAGACAGCCAAAGCCATAGTCAAAGGCCCGGGAGGACAAGCTGAAGGGAAGGAGGCGCAGAAACGAGAACATCAAGCAGAGTCAGATGGGAAGGAAAAGCAGAAGAAAGAGGAAGAGAAGAAAAAATAGACATGACATTTTTTGCATGTTGATAAATAGCACAAATATCGAAGTTAGCCCAAATGAAAGTGCACTTTTACTTATGAAGTTGTTAAAAAGCCTACTAAGTATTTTAATTGGAGCTGTCAGGGACCGGAGGAGATTCGGTCTGCAAACAGTTTTTGTAGGTCAAAACTTACTTTAAAATTGCTTTTTTGTGATTTATTTATGTTTAATGACATTCTGTTTGTTCTCTCTGTCTCTAAAAAAATGTCTGGCTTTTATTTAATCTCCTTCTCTTTGTGTTTTAAATATTTTCTGTTCAAATTGTAAAGCACTTAGTTACTGCGTTTGCCTGCATTGTTTTGGGTTACGTGAAATATTTTGTGGTAGTATTTTAGTTTTTTTATTATGTAGTAGGCCTACTTACATTCTGTGTAGTTTAGGCTTATGATAAAACATTAAGCATCTTTAGTCGACAAACAACAATTGTATATTGACCATCTGTACTTTCTGTAGGCCTATGTATGATTTGAGTGAACCTGGTTATGATAATATAAACCAGAAAACAAATGTAGCCTAATACATTACCTTTTTAAACTTTACACATTTATCCATGATTACCAGAGTTGCATTTTTTTATTTTTCGAAAAGTGATGTTATAGAGGACAAAAACCAACTGAAATATCAGAGCTCTTTTTCGTCATTTGCATGTTGTTTTTTCAATTATAAAAATATATAATAGCCTACCCTACCATGAGTCTGCGATTAATTAACCGGCATTTACAGGCCATTAATGAAGAGTTTAGTAAACAGTCGTCAATTTTCAGGACTAATTAAGCGCAAAATAGTCATTTAAAAAATACTGCTTGCATAAACAAGCCACTCTATGTGACGAATATGTAATTTGCGAGTTATTTATTCGGGTACATTCATAAATAACCAAAGAGGACGTTTTATTTTCCACTCCCCGCTAATCTGCGCCATTATGTCCCAGTCTCTGTACGGGCCGGAAAAAGCTGTCTCCATAGTAACCCCGAGGCACAAACGTTTGTTCAGTTGCGAGTTTTTCAGAAACATGAGTGGAGATAGCGACTACAGCAAATACGATTTGGCACGGCTGCAGGCAGAGCTTGAACATGAGAGGGAAATTAAGTAAGTTTGTTTAAAGTAAATGTATTACTTACCAAGTTATTAAGGAGATTATATGTTATTTTCAACTGCAAAAAGGACATCGTCTCGTCTCTATTATTACAGAGAAATGCTCGAAGAGTCAGTGTCTGACCTTCGGAGTACCATGTGTGAACTGCAGGATAGACTGCACAGTGTTGATGGACAGGGTGAGTTTCATATACCTTTTAACTTATTTAATACAAAAAAAAAGTGTATAGTATGTCATGCCATCTTGACCCACTGGCAGCATGTTACCCAATAATCCACTGTTATCAGCACACACTCAGCTGTGGTGTCTGTCATGTCCTGTCCCATTTGTGATTAAAATCTAACAGTGTCCTTTGTTTATTCTGTACAGAAAATGAGTGGAAGACTAGGTTTGAGACACAGACAGAGCTAAATGGACAGTTGGAGCGACAGATGTCATTCATTCATGAGAGACTGGAGGATCTGCGAGGAAACCCCATGGGTGAGTTTCAAAGGGTTTATGCTAGAAGTACATTTGTTATGTTTTTATGTGACTCATTAAACCTAAAATTACTCACTGCCTATAAAAGAATACTCTGAAGTCCACAGATGGAGTTGCACAAAGATGTCTGTGTCAAAATCGTTTATTGAGGATCATCATAAAATATGAACCAATAGGGAAAACCTTTAAAAATATCTCTCAATCTGATTGAAAATACTACAAATTACAATTATGAAGCCATGCCTCCATTGCAACCCTGATATAATAGAACACATCATTCTATGGTGAAATGCTGGTGGGATGACAAACTGTTGTTTAAATGGTTTTCAATAGGGACATTTTTGTCCTTTAGGTCATGGTGTCTGTATTTTGTCTACATGGTTAATTAAAAACCCAGTAGAGGTTGAACTTTTCAAAAGGATTTAAGGCAGCTCAGTCCTGTTTCTGCCTCCAACTTGTGTGTAAAATGCTCCTCTGTCTGCTCTGAAATAAGAGTTTTTGAGAACAGGCGACTTAACAGTATGTTTAATCACATTTTTATTCAGAGCCTGCACTCATAATGCTAACATCTTCTCTTGTTTTTCACAGATCGGTTGGCCTCCATCCGAACGTTTGATGACATGTCGGTAGTGAGTGCAAACATGTTAATTTCTTTATTGAGCATTTTCTTAATCTGTTTTGTTGCATTGGTTGTATTTAGTGTGTTTTTTCTAAGTTCAGATCAATAAACAGACAACCCACAGAGAGCTATACAAGCACATACCAGCAGAGAGAGCCAGAGACTCAGAATGAGGGAGAAGGCAGCAGGACAGAGAGGATTGTAATGCCAGCTGCTCTCCATCCTCCCGTTGATGCATGCTGAAATCAAACACAGTTTAATCACAGCACTATAATCACAGGATTACTAACCATGGGAGAGTAGATTACACTAATTACAACACACACTAAAAGGTGGCACAATTCAGACTAAACATGTGTGTGTCTGTGTGCCTTAAGGCAGAACTAACAGATGCCCATTAGAGTATCCATGAGTGACTGTAAGACTGTGGCCTGAAGCTCTGTTATGTACAGTATGAGTATGTTTGTATGTGAGGAGAATATAGATTATTTTTTTAAAGTGTAACGACAGTGACAGTGTTAAGCTCAATGGTAATCCTCTACACATTAGATAATGCAACCTGTACGTTAATAAATTAAGGTATAATAAAAACAAAAGCGGCTACATTTCACTGCTCAAAAGGCACTTTCCTTTGTGGTTGCAGATAGTTCTTACATACATTTATATAAATAAGGTTTTCAGTTAATCAATACAAGATGATTACTTATCTGAGTATCTTTATACTGTGATATTGCTACTTACTTAATAAAGTATCTGAACACTTCCACTTCTGACTGGAACATTAAACGATTAATAAAATACTCAGCAACTGGCTTATCCACAAGCATCTCCAACTGCTGCTTATTCAAAACCCAACACTCTGCTCTGTGCTAGAAACCTCATGTTAACTCACCATGTCTCAGCTCTAATGTGTTTATTTAGTTATTGAATAATGCATGAGCCTAATCCATTTTGTGCTCATGTTTTTGCATTAAGTGTTATGTTATTGTTTGATCCTAGCAGATAACATTGTGTTATTCTGGTACAAATTGATTTTTAATTAGTCAGCAGTGTAACACCTTTCATGCTTCTTTGTTATGAATTGATGTAATTAATGGAAACACTTTGCCGCAGGAAACACTGAGACAGCGTCTGAAGCTCCTGACTGAGCAGAAGTCAGACCTCCAGAGTCAGCTGATGGACGCTCACAGCAGAATCGAACAGGAGGGAAAGGTTTGGACCTTGTTGTCGGTATTGTTGAGTGTCACAAGGTCTTCTGGTCCCTTACTATTATTTATAAGACAAGCAGCTTTCCATTTGTTCCTGCTATTACATATTTCAGTAACACATTCCAATCATTAGCAAGGGATTGAAAAAGATTTGTCTGATATTTCTTGTTTTGCAATTTCAAATTGTAACATAAGCTTTGTCCTGCACTGCTATGTCCGGTATGCTCTTAGTTTGACTTGGTTCTTTGTTTATTGTGTGCTCAGCAAACAGCGCCATATTAGATGAATAAAGGTTTAACACGCAGCATGTGCAGCCAGTAATCCATGTTGTAATCGGTTGCTCATTAACATTGACAACCTCATGAAACGGCAGTTCACAAATAACAAGCACTGCGATTTAAATGAGTCCATGGAAAGAAAATAGAAATGTTGCGCTAAGGCCCTCTGTTCCTTTCACATTTCAGGCATTTCATAAAACCAATGATGAGAGGCGGGCATACCTTTCAGAAATTGCCAAGGTAAGCATTCCCTTTCATTCTTGTATAAAGTTTTCATAACTAACCAGGCAAGTAGCTCTCAACTAAACCTATAAACTATTAATTAAATACATGCCATACTTAAGACTGGCTGTCATTGTTAATTGCTGTACAAAAGGTTAATCCAGTGTTAAGAGCCTGGTGTGCTCTCCAGCTCTTCTCTGCCTAGTTGTGATTTCTCATTCATCCTCCACTGCTGCTTTCTCTTGTTATATAATGGTTAAATCTCTGTTCTGCCAAAAAGAAAGTGAGTCAAGGTCTTTCTGCCTTGTGCTGCATCAAAACTGATCCTGCAGCTGCAAGAACAGCAATTCTCTCCCAACATTTAGGCACCAAATCTCTACATTTGAAGTGGCAGTATGAGACTGGCTCACATCTGATGTTAACACAAACTAATGTGTGTACAGCTATCACAATGTGTATGTGTCTGCTGCAGTGCACTAACTGCTTTACTCCTGACGTGTCCACTGCTACAGCTGTCCTCCACACTTGAAGCCCAGAGAAGACAGTACTCCACTGAGGCACAGAGGGCAGCAGAGAGCAAACACAAGAGGTCAGTGAACACCTACAGGTGATGGACACAATAACATGAAGTGTGAGCACACTCAAACAAATACTCTAAAGCTGAATTAAATTACACAAATATGCACAAAACAACATCACTTATACGATATAAGCATTACTACTAAGATTACCTAGTTCAATTAAAAAGAATGAAGATACATGTAGAGTAAAGATCATGTAAAAATGTGTCAGAAATGACTGAATAATTGTTTTACCAAATGATAAAAGTAATAATGCTGGACAAATTAACCCTAAGGAGTCTGTACATGTTGAAAATTGGAACCTGCATAATTGTTCATTGTTGGAAAATGTAAAAACAAGAATCTGAGTGTTATTTGTGTCTCTCCAAAGCACTGTAATTTTTAATGTCATAAGCTACAGTGTAGAAATGGCAATATCCAATGATGCAACATACATAATAAAATACAAACGTACAAATACAAAAATAGTGCAAGAAGTCTATATACACGTCAATAGAATATGATATATTCTATTAGTAATAGAAAACATTTTGTGTCTATTATATTGTTTTTGCTAAACTGACATTTCTTTCCGATTGCATAGAGGGAGGCAGACCAGCAGGAAGGCAGAGGCTGATGCTAAGAAGGGAAAAGAAAGAGAAGAAGATGGAGGAGGAGGAGCATGTGTGAAAGGAGGAGGTGTTAGCAATGGAGCCACAGCGGAGAGAAGAGAAGAGAGGAAATCCCAAAGGGGAAGCAGGTTACCCACACTGAAGTACTACCTGACACACAATCCCTAAACCCCACCTAGTGTTATAGCCCTTTTTAAAAAGAGATGTGGTTTTGTTTACATTTCTCAAAAGATTACTGGGAGGAAACATTGCATTTCTGATGGTTATCCTGTTGTGTTTATTGATATCAAATACAGTGGTAAAACATGTTCCATTTATAATGAAGTGGCATTATTACACCTTACACCTTTCTTTGTTTCAACAAAAAGAGCAGCATTGAAGAGAAACGTTAAAGGGAGGAACATCACAGGCTTCAGTGAGGTTGACTCCTAATGTACCAGAAGCCTGCTGAGTCTGACATTTCTTGTGTCACTTCAATTTATTTTCTCGAAACACCTCCTACGACTACCATTACGTAAGCAACACCGCATCCAGCACTCTCTCCAAAAGCAGTTCATCCACAGAGCAACTAGTCACCCCCGTCCCACCCACTGACAGCCTTTACAAATTTGTAAGAATACGCTCAAATGAGATGCAGTAGTGAACAGGAAAATTGCCCGTTTCAGTTTTGAGGCTGACAAAACTGAACCCCTCCTCCACACTTCTTCACAAACACATCATTGAATAGAAGCAGTATCTTATAGGGAAAAACAACATGGATTTCTACATTAATCTGGGCTCTAGCTTAATGAATATAGCTGTTTTCTTATTTACCGATTGGTCTGTAAGTCTAATAGCTTAATATTGATTAGCTCAGAGAATATGACCAAACATAATTGTTTTAATTAATAGGAATATACCTGCTCTGTGAATATACAGTATGTCCAAAGCTTTGTTGTAGCCACTATCAAAACTTGACTTTGAGCTAAAAGAGCAAAGATAAACCCCCCGTGTCACCAAGCACCCGTCCAGCTGAAATAGTCCTTTAACACGATTCTGAATTTTCAACCTTTAGTTTGTTGTGAAGGAAAATCCCAATATGTATTTATAGAAATATTATGTATTAGCGACAAATATGGCTTTGTAAAATGTGTGACAGCTAAAGTCCACGCAAGAATGTGAACTAATTAACTAACTTAAATGAGATGGTGTAAACAAGTCAACAGATTGTAGTGACATGTGGATAAGATAAGGATGATTTATGAACGTTAAGCTTTTTATTTAAATGCAATATGATCTCACGCACTTAACCACTAATGTATCCTTCCATTCATTTAATAAACACGGTCCAAAAAAAGTATTTGATGAAAATCATTAATCCATCTCCAGAAACTAGTTTGCTGGTATTGCCTTCACTGTCTAAAATCTTTGGAAACGCACTGTGGGAGTTCTAGTTTTGGATTTTTACAGGCCCACACGTATTTCTGATATAGCTAGCTGTCTCAGTGTGAAATCATAAATGCGCTGCAGTGACAGATTGTTTGTCTTAGATTAATGACTTTATTGTAAGAGTGCATGTTGCCTTATGAAAGAGTGAGCACATCTACAGTAGAGCACACCACCTTTCTTTACCTCTTTCCCCTCCTCCTCTTTTTCTCTCTGTTTCATGCAAAAGCTTTAGTACGACTCATGAATCACACAGCTACAGAGTAAGCAACACGCGTCACAGTAGTGCCCATGCTAATTCAGTTAGCCCCTCTCTGTACTAACCCTGAGTATGCTGGAAACTATTTAGTGTCTATGCTAGTCTAGTGCATATGTGAGAGTGTAGGAGACTCATTTGTGAGGGTGAATGCATTCATTCATGTACATATCCATGTGCTTTATTCACACTTAAGTTGACTTTTCTGATAACTCAATACACCTTTTTATATGTCCATTACAGATACCTCAAAATTGAGCATCTGCTAATCACAATCCAAGACCATATTTTTCCAACTTTTAAACAATAACGTTAAGTATTTATACGTTTTTAGTAATAAATGTTTATTGATCAATCTGCTTAGCTTTGCCACTTAATAAACAGCATATTCAAACTGTGAAACCATTTTTTTCCCTCTTAATACTTAGACCACAACGTGACTGTTATGAAATACTGCTGCTTCTTTTTATTTGAACTTTTTCAAACGGACTACTAAAATAATGCATTCAGCAACATTTTGGATTGGTAAGCAATGTTCAAACATTCATTCAAACTCTGTGCAAAAGTTCTAATCTGACAATTTAGAATAACAAGGTCAATATAACATGATGCCGTGATTTTGGGCAGTGTCATACCCACAGCCAATTTGATTATTAAATCAAAGGATTCCTAATCGAGCTGATTTAGACTCTACCTTTAACCCTTTGAAGTGTGTCAGAGTAACAGAATTGTTCACCCGTCCAAATGTTCACACACCAATCTGTGTTGTGTGAAATTGTAACAGAACAATGCAATGATTAATGATAGAACAGGAAATGTATCTTTGTACAGAAGCATATGCCAAGAGACTGAGTAGGTAGAGGTTTTAAATATCTCTCTGAGACAGATTTAATTTCCTAAATTATTCCAAGACGAATTTATCACAATATGAATCATCAGTCCATCTTCATTCAGTTAAGCAAAATGCATTTAAATATGGTTATTAAATGTGTTTCTCATGTTCTTTTTTGGTGTCTCTAAAACAGTCCAAAAGCGGCAGTTGTGAGTTACTAAGAGAAGATCTTTGCATAAAAAAGTAAGAGCCTTTTTACGAGGGATCACATTAATTGTGCAGGCAAAGGCACAAATTCTCTCTACATACAAGTCAATTGAATTTGCCTATGCGTCAGGAGCAAAGATAACATCTACTTGTATGGATGATATATTCCCAAGTCTGATATCTCCTTTTGTATACGTGTGGACACTGACACATATCATTATTTGACTTGCAAATTCGAAGGCATTAAGAATAGGATTGAGACCATGATACTGCTGTTATAAGTCCTTGAATGACGATGTCCTCCATCTTTCTTTGTCTGAAGAACATATTCCCCCACACATCCTCTGTTTCTCCAGGATACATTGAGACTGGAACTTTGTCAGGC
This sequence comes from Notothenia coriiceps, assembly GCF_000735185.1. Lineage (NCBI taxonomy): Eukaryota > Metazoa > Chordata > Actinopteri > Perciformes > Nototheniidae > Notothenia > Notothenia coriiceps. The sequence goes on from NW_011369945.1 coordinate 6,293,439, forward strand.
CTTAGCATGTGACACACACACACACACACACACACTGTGTCTCCCGAAAATAGAAAGATCTGTGTGGAGAAAATGTGTATTTGTCTTACGTTGTGTACCTGTCTATCATTATGTGCATGTATAGTCAAACAAGCAGATTGGCACACGGAAGCAGTCAATAAAGATGCAATAACATACTGTAATAAGCCATTAAAATGTCTGATATATTTATGTAAATGTGGATTAGTTGAACCGTATTATGTTTCACGTTTTGAGAAAAGCATTAAACATGTCAAAGGCAAAATTAATATAATGACAAACAAGCAATGTATCTATTAAAGCTGTAACATGTTCAACATAAACACCCTCTTCCATCTGTTAATATGTTATTTTGATATCTGGACACTATTTCCAGAGAGTGTTAAAACATTAAGCAGCACCGACACAGAAAAATGCTGGGCAACACACACACACACACACACACACACACACACACACACACACACACACACACACACACACACACACACACACACACACACACACACACACACACAGAGTTTATTAGGGAGTGTTGATGGAGCAGAATTAGGTGGTCTCTTGAGGCGAGGATGTAGGTCAGTGGTCTCGATCTCTCCATTGCTCTAAGAGACTACTTCCTGTCGACATGCAAACTTCAGAGCTCATAGGAACAAACAAGGATTTCAAACATGTTGAAATCATTTGACATGTAATCCCAATGGAGACTTTCTACACGAGAGGAATCCTACTTGTCACACTGCATTTGGATCACTGTCAAAGCTGCTCTGCATAGTTTGGATCTTATAGTTTAGGTTTTAGCTGCTGAGTGTATACAACGGAGAAAGTATGTTACATAACATTGAACACAATGCTGCTCTGTGTTTAAAGTCCAATGGTTTTGCAGATATGTGACTGGTTTTAGTTTAAGCCTTCTTGTTTTCACGTTTCAAGTCAATGGCATTCACAAACATGCACAATGTGTGTGTCAAAAATAAAAGTAATAATAAGAATAAAGCTTTATTTATATAGCACTTTTCATACACCACATGTGACTCAAAGTGCTTTACAAAATGACACATCACAAGGTAAAAACAAACAAGAAATTCCCCTCAGATTATTTATTAAGAACTTTAAAAAGGTACATGCGGCAAAATATAAACTGTTATTAGGTTAATAGAGGTAAAATGTATGATAATAAAAATAAAATACTTAATGGTTTCTCTCTGACAGATAAGACACAAGACAACTGAGTCGATGCAACAATATAAAATATAAAATTGTAAATATTAAATATTAAATTATATTTAAAAAAAAGTAAAACTCATGTTATATATATTCTTACAGGTATGATCCTGCTACTTCTACCAGGGAATTCTCCAGAACTTTGTCACTGGAAAGTTTCAATAATTTAACAAATGTACATTTTTGCTCTTGAAATTGAATATTTAGACTGCCCCCCCAGCTTAAGCATGACGCGGGCTGGGGGTGTTTGCAGGACAGGCAGCACCCCCAGCACGAGTGGGAAGTGTGGGTTTGCATCCTAATGAGGGGTGGAGGCACTGAATGAAGATCACGACAGAGTGAAGTGGAGGAGGAGAGAGAGGAGCTGGTGGGTGAACAGAGAAGGGGAGGGGGAGCAGCTGCTACCTAGTTCATTTCCAGTCCAGCTTCTTGCGCACACATACACACACACACACTCACTGTTGTTTGGTGGTGGTGGGGCACATCAACCGGACAACAAAGAGACGCACAGGGGGGCTCACTGCAGCCAGGATAGGATCACACGTTACCACCATCCAGTGTCAGCGACCAGCCCACTGAACTCTTTTTCTTCATATATGTTGGGAAATCAATCAGTCACACTGGAGGTGACCGTCACAGAAGCGTTAATTACGCACGTAGGTAAGCCTGTGTCAGTATCAGCTGTTGTTAAAATCATTATTCCCTTTACATGTTTTTTGTCGTAAACGAATGTCTCGTGTCGATTCTAGCCCCGTCAATTAGAAAGTAAATAAACATTTCATTTTTTTTTTCTTATTTAAATTATTATGTGATCGTTTTTTTATGCTGGGCCGATCCAGTGTTTCTGACTATTTAGAAAGAGAAAATGAATAGGTTTTTATTGATTCGTGACTGCCGCTCTCTCTCCATCCATTTGCGCCTCAGAGGAACTCGCTGACAGACAGTGCGGGTCGTCATGAGGCATGCTGTCCGCTGCTCGGCTTAACAGCTCTTAATCTGTCATTAGGGAGTTATTTTCAGTCAGAGCACCAGCGACGGACTTTACCAGCCCGTCCAAACCTCTCCTCGGTCGGTGTCTATCCTTTTCGACACCGTTTGTTTTTGTTTACTTCGAGAAAAACTTTTCACCGCAGCCTTACCCTCCTACTTGTTTGTCCTCCCTTAGACAGTACAGCCGTACTTGTGAGCCTCGCCAGAGAAATGGAAATGGAGCATTTCGACGAGCGGGACAAAGGTCACAGGCACGGCCGGTCCAGTGCGAAATTGAACGGGGTGCCGAGCCCCACGCACAGCGCCCACTGCAGCCTGTACCGGACCCGGACCCTGAAGACTCTTACCACGGAGAGGAGAGCCAAGAAGGTCCGATTCTACCGCAACGGAGACCGGTACTTCAACGGGATAGTTTACGCCATCTCCGCAGACCGGTTCCGGACCTTTGACGCCCTGCTGGCGGACATGACCCGCTCCCTGTCAGACAACGTCAACCTGCCGCAGGGCGTCCGCACCATCTACACCCTGGATGGTTGCAAGAAGATCTCCAATATTGAGCAGCTGGTAGAAGGTGGGTAGCCTACACAACTTTACAACACACCTGGGGGATTCAAGGCCTTGTTAGCATAATGTAGCCTAATCTGTCTTTCTAACAACCACTGCCTGATCCTCGGGTGCCATGCCATGTTTCCTTGTTCATCTCCCTGTGGTTACACAAACCTAGATTTACAGAAAATGTTTAGTGAGTAATCATTTACAGGTTTAAAATGCTTTATAAGCTGTTTCTTTTGGGCACTGCTTCATATACTCACTAATCACACTGTAGATTATTATGGTGAAGATTATATCAGTCATTTGGTGGCCATATGGTGAACCTGACATATGTTTTGTCTCAGATTAGCTCCCTCTTAAACTGTTTTACTCTTTAGGAAGTGACATGGGAAGAGGTACAAGTTGTTTTGGCTTTAAGAAAAAAATAGGCCTGTAAAGTAGAAAATTGAACAAAAGCTGGAGACTTTTCCTATATCATTTTATAGGGTTGAATATATGTATTGCTGTAATATGCTGCCTGCTGCTAGAATAATAGTTGCTTATTTAAGAGATGTTACACAATACAAATAGACAGCCTTGCTTCTGCTCCCTTTCTTTCCTTAGCTTTTTTCTCTGCAGTCAGCACTATTTTTCACAATTTTTGCTAATTTCAAACATTGTTCCTTTAAGTAATGTATCTTTCCTCTCTCCCCTTCCATTTGAACCCCAACAGGTGAAAGCTATGTGTGCAGCTCCATCGAAGCTTACAAAAAGTTGGATTACACAAAAAACGTGAACCCCAACTGGTCGGTGAATGTCAAGGCCTCGGCTGCATCCTCCCGCGGGCCCCCCTCCCTGGGCAGCGCCAAGGCTGGGGCTCCAGAGAGTCGTGAAACCAAGGACTTCATACGTCCGAAGCTAGTGTCCGTAGTCCGGAGCGGAGTGAAGCCCCGCAAAACTGTGAGGATCCTGCTGAACAAGAAGACGGCCCATTCCTACGAACAAGTCCTGACCGATATTACTGATGCCATCAAGCTCGACTCCGGCGTGGTGAAGAAGATCTACACGCTGGAGGGAAAACTGGTGAGAAATCTTTGGTCAAAATATCATCATCATCATCATCACTGTATGAGGGCAAAAACACAATCATTTCTTTTTGAGTTGGTGTTAGAAGATAAGCGCCCCATTTTGTTACCACTGTTAGTGTTGTGGAATGCAACACTAAGCCTTTTTATGGTTTAAGAGAACCTCAGACAAACCTTTGACTGCCATTGCTGATTGTTTGCTGGCTTTCAATGTAGCAATGTTTCTAAAGCTTCATGTCTCAATTTCCTTTCTGTGGTACAGACAGTGGGAGCTGATGTTTTTCAAACATTATGAGTGCTTCCATTGAGATGAATACACCATTCACTGAGATGCATTTTAGTTTTTGCATTTGTATATTATGTATCAATTGTGTTGCTTGGAGAGGAGAATAGAAAGAGCAACAGGCTGGTTGGAGGAAAAAATGCTTAAATATTTTATGACCACATTCTCATTCCTCTTTAATGAGCCTTGTGTGAATGAAGAGCGTTTGTGTCCCTGTTCACAGCTGTGGCGAGAGTGACACTGAGACCGAAAGGGGTCAAGAGAAGGTAAAGATGAAAGAAATCTATGAATGAAGTCTGGGTTATTATCACCCACGCTGCTGCGATGTGTGCCAGGGCTTTGCCTTCGAAAACAGATCTGAGTCACGGCCTCTTGATAGTCCACCCACATATTTAGCTCACTTTTTCTTTTCTCAGCAGTGCAGGTGAGATGCTATAAATAGAACACACATCAAAACAGGACTGTAGTGTACAGGCACGTAAATATGCAAAGATCCATGCACATATTCTCCACTACAGCACTAATGTGGAAATGGCTCTGAACTTGGCCTACGCTGCAGTGAAATGAGGTCAAACACACTTTCTCTGTGCTGGCACACGTCCAAGTTTATGAAGCCACACAAAGGAAAAGGACATCTCTGCCAGTATGTCAGGGTATCTGGTTATATTTGTGACTTGATGTAGCTTTCTAATCTCACCATGCTTGCCTTCATGTCACCTCTCTATTTCTCCTGCCGTCCTCAATCATCATTGTCTCTGTCTGTCTGCTCCCCTCTCTATGCCTCTCTAGCTCATGCTTTAGCTCCAAGTTATTGAATGTACCGACACAGTTTTCACCCTTACAGTATCATCAGAACGACAACATTATTATGAAACAGATTGTGTTTGGCGTTAAGGGCATCCTGCCATTTTGTGTTGCACAGTAATCATCTCCTTAATAGCCAATTTGTGACTCATCATGAATATGGCCTTTGTACAGTGGGCTTTTCATTCTTAATTGCCATTTTAGTACTCTCTGTAAGCATGTATCCCACTTCATTTTCATGTGTTGGCCCTGGCATGTCCTTCCTGTCTCTGAAGCCCTGCAGTCTATTTAATGATCCACTGTTAACCCTGCCCTGCTGTTAGAGCCCAGCACCGGCCAATAAAATCCCCAGGATCAGGTTTTCTTTGAGAAAGCTCCTGTTGGGGGGATTAAACTCACGCTTTTGCTCAAGGCCCACTAACTGTGTTGTCACCACTGGTTACGATTATCTTGGAGATTACACAATAAATGCTGCTCTCTCCCCGGTCACCCCTCTGCGATGGGAAGTAAGACTATTATGGTCATGCTATTTTTAGACATTGTATTGATTAGGCCTGTAGGCATGGTAACATGCTCACTGCCAAATTTGCTGGGTTGGGCTGAGTGCAGAACCTCACTTCTCCTTTTTGTTTTTGTGTATGAATGCGTGGGTTAATGCATGTAGGAGAGTTAGCGATTATGTCATGTTTTTGAGGACAACAACATTTAGAATGATGGATTTTAAAGCAAGATGGGAGAGTCAGATTGTAAGATTTAAAGCACATTTGCATAGGGTTGAGACTGTGTGTTATTCATGAGAGAAAATTCTGGGCACGTCTTGAACAGCCCCCTGTTTCTTTCTGGATAGGTGAAAGGTCTCAGAACACAGTATAAGCTTGTTGAATATTTAAACCCCCTATGCAATGTGGTTAATCCATGCTAACTTCAGCAAATCAGCTTAATATAACAACAAATAAACCTCAATACTCAGTAAGGTAAACTATTACTAGATGTAGATCTGAGTGAAACAACATCAAATATGTATGAGTGAAAGCAGAAGGGATTGGGTGACTAGTGAGCAAACTGCATGTTAATGACACTGGAATATACATTATTGAATATCAGGAGTGCGCTAAAGGTATAAACCAGGATAAGGTTACTTTAAGTGTTATGAAATGTATGTGTGTTCACAGGTGGATGCATTTCTGAGTCCATGTTGTTGTGTGAGTCTTTGCTTTTGGTGTCATCTGCTGTGTCAGTCTGTGAGCCTACAGCAGAAGTAGGTTTCTGGGCCATACAGTTACGTTGAGTCCCTGCAGAACCAGAGAGAGAGAGAGAGAGAGAGAGAGGAGAGAGAAAGGAGAGAGAAAGGAGAGAGAGAGAGAGGATCTCAGGCTCCTTGCCTTCATTAACCCCTGTAATAAGGCCAGAAACGGAGAGGCACAATGTACATCCATTAAGCCTCATTCTTCCTCTCATTCTTATTGCCTTCAATTGTTCTCAAGGATTCCAATAGTCTGCCATTCATGGATCCTTTTTAAATAACAACTTTTTAATGTATTTTATTCCCCACTTCAAAACTTCTTAGAAGTTCTTATCAGTTAAAAATACTGCAGCTAAACTGGGCTGGGATGAATAATGTATTATGTCTTTTGGTATTTTAAGTTATGCAGAGTTCAAGAGAGAGTCTGCAGTTGTTGCTGTCAGTCCTCTTATTTTGCCTTTGTATTTATGTTTGTGTATATCTGCATTTGTGACTCTTCTGTTGCAATACCTTTCTTTGAGGACCACATTTCTACCAAACTTCCATCTTCTATGTCACAAATGGACCCAAACATCCAACGTTAAATGTTGTCAAATCATATAATGTAAGGCCTTTGCTCAAATAAAATTCAGATTTATAATTGGCACGATAATATTTCATATTTGTTATTAGGCATTCAATACCCCATTTTGGCACTTGATTGTTATTACGAGTACATTTCAGTCCGTACCAAACTCGAGTGTGTACGCCCGCATGTTTGCCATAAAACGCTTTGAAGTGTGTTATCACGATTTCATCATTTCTGATTTGCAGTATCCTGGGAGAACTGATAATGGGAAAGAGAGGAGACAACAACAGGCTGTGAACAAGCTTTCTCTACCTTAATCCTTTTGGATATCGTGTTTCTGTCTGTAATCGGAGCGACTGGTTGACAGAGAATATATCAAGTTCCCCCCCACCTCTGCCATATTGATCGTGTCTCACTGTTTCTGATAGGCGATATTTTTAGCTCCATCCCCTCTCCTTTGGGGTAACCACAACCTCATATTTCTCTGCAAGCTCTTCACCTTGGCTGGTTTCTGTGATGATTTGATCTAGTTGCCATAGGAACTGTCCGACCTGCCGTGATGTGAAACAGTAGCAAGGGGTGTAGCTGGATTGATCAAGAAAAAAGACAACCTGTAAGTGGCTTAGAGCTCGGACATGGCTAGCCTATTAATACTTGTAAGCTCTGTTTACACACAAAGACACAGACACGCACACAGACACTATGTGGAGCCCAGCTGCCAGCCTGAACCTCGCAAAGCTCACGCACACTTAGGCACGGACAGTGACACACACTCTTTTTAATGGACTCATTTAGATTTCTGCTCATGCATCACTCGCCATTAACTGTAGGCGATAATCAACCAGTGCATGAAGGGACGCCACTTAGTCATCTCTGAGGTCGGGTGCATTCTGTTTTTGAGTATCTCATTAGTGAGCTCCTTCAGTGTTACTCAGTGGGTTTAGCATTGGCAGAGGTACCATTCCCATATTGATGGGCTAAAAATATAAGGCTCACAAAAAAAAACACTTTGATTTCATCCAACTGCAAAGCATTAAGCTTGCCAATGTGGTATATATATATATGTTCACATTAGGGCTGCACGATATATCGTGTCGTGACGATAATCGATATTGACGATATTCTTTTTTTAGGACGTGCGATAATAAAGGTGGGGTAGGTAAGTTTGGGAAACCGGCTCGAGATACACTTTTTGTTATATTCCATGGAATGCTCTTAACATCCCGATAGCAATGAATATCTGAAGTGCTTTGACAAAAAATCTATAAAAAAATGTCATCTGTGGAAGCCATAGTACTGTAAAAAGCACGACCAATCATTTTACCCGGCCCGGCTAAAATAACTGAATAGCCTACCTGCCTGTCAGCCTTCCATCTGAGCACACTTATCTCGTGCACTCATGGGTANGCTTTTTTATTGGTCTGAATATTGTTTTTTACCTCTGCCATAGGTGACAGAAGAGTCACCTTCAGATTTGTTGTTTTTTTCTTTTTAAGCGCAAATGCAACTTTTCAGAATCAAAAAGACTTCACATCACCACCGCTAAGCTAAAGGTGGCTAATGTTGAGCGGGATGACGTTTAGTCGTCTCATTTACTCACTCTTTAGCAACCGCCGCCTTTTAACACACGTTATAGTTGGGTATTTACTAACGCATTTCATCGTGTAGAACAAATCGTTAAAGTCTCTTCAGCTTGAATTAACAACAGATCTTCCTTCAGGCATTAATAGCACGCTTCTAACAGAAAAAAAACCTTAAAGAAACCCATCGAGCTGAAGTGAACCCGAAGGAGTCACATGCCAACTCATTACCATGGTTTGAGACTCATTCCTGCACCACCTCATATTTAAACTGTCATCATCTGTTGATTGGTGACAGGCTGCACGGTAAACCTCTCATTAGAGATGTCCCGATCCGATCACGTGATCGGGGATCGGAGCCGATCACGTGATTTTCAAAAGATCGGAATCGGGAGAAAAAAATCGGGGATCGGGATTTTTTTATTTTTTTTTATAAATACTTTTTTTAAATTTTGTATTCAATGTTACAAAACAAAAATGACNGACAACACGCTTCAAACACGCGTCATCTCCAAACGCAGCTCCTGCTTAATGGCGTGGAACACATTCAATGCCTATCAAAGAGGAACGTGGCTGGGATGGATGCACATGCTGACACACACACACACACACACACACACATGCACACCACACACACACACACACACACACACACACACACACACACACACACACACACACACACACACACACACACACACACACACACACACACACACACACACACACACACACACACACACAGAGAGAGAAGCCCTGCAGTCAGTTTAAGTATAGCGAGCAATAATGTGTTGATTAAATCTGTGATCAGCTGCCTAAGGGCCATGAAATTGGACATGATGAGTGTGGCACATTAAAAACTAATTATCAATAGCACAGATCCTATTGTCTTTCTTTTAAAGCAGTCACAGCAGTAAATCAAGTGTGGAGAATGGAACTATGTGCTCTATCACAATGAGCTCTGGGGTTACAACCAACCGTACCTGGATGCTGGTTGCTTCAAAGCGTCGTGATAAAATGGGAATCTATTATTTACTGCCTGTAGCACTCGATTATTGTATTACAGGCGTGTGGCAAGATGCCAAAATATGGCAGGGAATCAAGCTGCTTCCCCTGTGATGCTTCTCTGTTTAAAAAGGTAGACTAGGAAAACTTATTTAAATGAACCTGACTTTCCATCCGTACATGACTGCATCTTAGTTAGTGGAAAACACCATCAAATCTTCATTCCTTTCCTTTTCCGTAGAGGCCTGTCTGAGCCGATGTTCAATCGTGTTATTTCTTTGACCCGAAATTAGTTCAACTTGAGCACCAACTATTGGCTCGTCCAGCACCAAGATCTGCACAAACCCAAGTTATTGCACAAGAAGTATCCTGTCCTACGTGTGTCATATTATTTTTAATTCACTAAACGTTATCATGGTGGTAGCAGCAAGTACCTATTCATTCAAACCATTTAAGATAAGATTTACTTCATTGATCCCAACTTGGGAAATCTTTGCGTTGCAGCAGCATACTATGTGGGATAATGAATATGCTATAATCATGTCTGGTTAATGTTCTAGGACTTGTAGTTTTATATAATGTATGACCGCATTCTTCCATTGAAAAGCCAGAATATAGTTGTCTGCTCTCTTATTGAATATTACAGAATGGCTTTGGTGGCTAAGCTAACATCTCATGTAATACAATTTACACACGGCATCTATTGCACGTCTGTCCGTCCTGGGAGAGGGATCCCTCCTCTGTTGCTCTCCCTGAGGTTTCTCCCATGTTCCCCTTTAAACTGTGGGTTTTCTCTGGAAGTGTTTCCTTGTACGATGTGAGGGTCTAAGGACAGAGGGTCTAAGAACAGAGGGTCTAAGGACAGAGGGTGTCGTGTTGTCATACTGATATTCTGTACACACTGTGAAGTCCACTGAGACAAATGTAACATGTGTGATATTGGGCTATATAAATAAACATTGATTGATTGATTGAT
>NW_011369945.1:6303762-6306733 GCF_000735185.1 Notothenia coriiceps
AGGGGCTCTGTAAGGAAGTGGCAGATTTTTTCCGGTTGTGTATTTTCAAATTCTAGCGCACTCGAGCTGGTTGCTCCAAAATTACCTACCCCACCTTTAAGTAGGGAAATTAACTCAAACACGTCATGTTTCAATTCTTTTGCCGCTTGCTACAAAAGTAAAACTCATGTCAGGGTTACTTGAGTGAGTGACATGCAGGCTTTGCATGCACAGCAAACCAACAATCAAAATCAAATCTCCAAAGCAAACGGACCCGGTGATTAAAGGTAAAAACACTGAATAAAGTAGTTTCGTGTGTTTCTCCAGGGCAGTTTGGCGCTCCTAACGAGCTAGCTCAGATTGTTGCTCTGATAACATAAGATCCAGACGTCCGTGACTAAAATCCTTCATCCGGTTAAATATAGTTAAAAAAATACCAATTGTATAGCATTAAAGTTCAAGAAAGGATGGTTTGCGGACAAAAAAAACTGCCTTTTCTTCAATTCCTGTATTTTTTGATATCGCAGGGGAAGAAAATAATCGCAATGTCAGTTTTTTCCAATATCGTGCAGCCCTAGTTCACATACTGTAGTCTTGGGTTGTTTACCCATATTGGAAAAAACTGACATTGCGATTATTTTCTTCCCCTGCGATATCAAAAAATNCAACATGGATATAGCTTCTTTCTTTCACAGCAGCATTGGATCAGTTCAGTTGTGCAGCATTGGATCAAAACAAAATAAAGCTTATCAGTACTCGTTAGCTTACTGCTACAATTAGACACTGCGCCCTGCCCACTCTGTTGCCAGATTTGAGAGAAATAGGTCTATGAAAACAAGCCCCAAAGAAGCAACACATACATGATGTTGTGTAATTTGAAACCAAAACTAAGGCCTCAGGATGACTTTAAGACTTGAACATGGTCATTTTTGTTTTGTAACATTGAATACAACATTTAAAAAAAGTATTTATAAAAATAAAAATCCCGATCCCCGATTTTTTTCTTCCGATCTTTTGAAAATCACATAATCGGCTCCGATCCCCGATCACGTGATCGGATCGGGACATCTCTAATGAGAGGTTTACCGTTGAAGAGACAACCGAGTCAGAAGGCAAAGCTCTCGATCTACCGGTCCATCTTCGTTCCTACTCTCAACTTCCGTCATGAACGAGGGGTCATGACGGAAAGATCGCAGATACAAGCGGAGGTTTGCTGCTGGCCAAGTTCAGAGAAATTCAGACATCCAATGAGCTGGTGAGGACGGGCGCCTCCCAAGGAAGGTTTTCTAGGCACATCCAACTGGGAGAAGACCGTGGGGAATATCGAGGAGAAGGTGGAGGGATTATATCTCCACGGTGGCCTCGTAGCCCCTTGAAATCCCCCAGGCAGAACTGGTTCATGTGGCCAGGGAGAGGGAAGTTTAGGCCCTCTGCTTGAACTGCTTTCCATTCCACAAAACGCTGGATAAGTGGTGGAAAATGGATGGATGGATGGACATGTAGTAAAGCAGGGTTTAATTTAGCTGGAGGAAACAATGGTAAGATAATGATATCAAATTACTCCCAGTGCAATAACCTGCGCTGTATTATTTCCTCCTTTATGGCAGCTGGATGGATATTTAGACGGTAGAGACTCTCATGAAACAACGCTTATCCACATTTGAGCACCAGCATTTGTCCTACATTTCAGTGCTAAGTGTACACAATCCAGCAGATGGTACAGTAAACACACACACACTCCAGACTGTTGGATTTGAGTCATAAAAAGGGCCCTTGATGCATAACGTTACACTGTTATGAGCTGAGCGGTATTACTTTTGCTCGTTTTTCTGGCTGCTCTTATCCACCGTGAAAATGCAGGAGTATCTGTTCAGAGTCAAGATATTCGTCGTGTGTATTCAGCCACCACCCATGACGTGGCGAATGTTGAGGATTTGGGTATTTGGGACATTTCCCCGGGACTTATTTCCCTTTGCCTTGAGGACACTGCCATTGGTGTTGGAGGGAAAGGAGGGGTCTTATCTTCAGGACAGCATACAGCGCTTTAATCGCCCGGTCGCAGAGACAGCCGGGGGTTAGGGGAGAGAAAAAGGGAAGAGGAAGTAGAGAAGGAAAAAAGGCGATGTTTATACCTTGTAGGTTACATCAAATGAAAGCTTGTTTACAGTTCAGTTCAATCCTTTCTGTGAGGAGTGCATATTCTGTCCCACGGTGATGGAGACTACGCAACCGCAGCAGGTGCCATCTTGAAAGTATGCTTAATGCAAAAGATGGGCAGAAGTGTCCTCTTCCCTATGCACTCTTTGTCTTTAGAGCGACGTTACCTGACTTCCTTTGCACATATTTCAGTTGAACTAATGCTCGAAAATCTCAAACGTTCTCCATTCTGTGTCGTGCTAGTTTGTTTTTCTGTTGGCACAACTCGTGAACCTAAGACCCTGTTTACATTCCAACCAATCAGAGCCGGAGAGGAGCCGCGTCATGACGTCAACGCTTACGTCGTTGTTTAACAAGCAGGAAAATCCCTCACAAAAACAACAGTGCCGTTTCCGTACCAAGGAGTCTTGTCTGATGGATATTTCTCCATAAAGATATCTTTGTTTCAGCTTCGCTCGACAATGTTTGGCACCATAAATAAAGGATTGAATAAGGTTGAAGTTTCTCGTATCAATCAATCAATCAATGTTTATTTATATAGCCCAATATCACAAATTCTACATTTGTCTCAGTGGACTTCACAGTGTGTACAGAATATCAGTATGACAACACGACACCCTCTGTCCTTAGACCCTCTGTCCTTAGACCCTCTGTCCTTAGACCCTCACATCGTACAAGGAAACACTTCCGGAGAAACCCCACAGTTTAAAGGGGAACATGGGAGAAACCTCAGGGAGAGCAACAGAGGAGGGATCCCTCTCCCAGGACGGACAGACGTGCAATAGATGCCGTGTGTAAATTGTATTACATGAGATGTTAGCTTAGCCACCAAAGC
>NW_011369945.1:6306778-6316186 GCF_000735185.1 Notothenia coriiceps
TTATGCCTTAACTTCTTTTCACGTCAAAAAAAAACAGAGGTTTGGTAGGAAAGAACTTGAAATTACGATGTGCTAACCATAAAAAAAAATTGATATTAAAAAAATTGGGCCTACTTCCTAAAATCAGTGCCTGCAGCAACTAGAATACAATAGTCTCGTTGTTAGACTCGATCGAGCCATCCGCGGTTGACGGGACCTCTTTGTGTGATTTATCTGTTATTTTTGATGAAATAAGTCACAAGAATGGAAATAGTGGCCCAGGCAAACGAAACGCCTCTAAAACTAAACTAACAACCAAACCGACACGTGACGTTTCGGACGCTCACGTGAAGTGAGTTGCATTGGGACTGTACTCAAATGAAAACATCGTTCGCCGTTTTCTTAACTTTGTACTGCACAAACTCAATTAAAGGGATGAATTTCCGCACCCATCCATTAAAACCTCGTTGGTCGAGCTCACGCGATCTTACACTTTATGTGTTGGCCTTTTTTATTATACGGGAAGGAACTGTCTCGGGGAGGAGGTTGTGTGTGTACTGGTTGACTCCCGTGCTCTATTCAAGGCGCGTGTCTACCTTCCGACTGTCCGTCCATCCGGTAGGTCAATAAAATCGGCGGGGCCCATTTTTACTAAACCAGCAATCGAAAATGTCATGATACCGAAGGTGTCTACTGTTAACAAAAATTCTAAAAAAAACAGTTTGTGAAGTCATAAGGTAACGGATAGCCCTACAATTCTCGTTAAGGTACCTTATATTGTTTTTCACATAGACTCGGCCAAGGGGTTTGACATGGATTGGGGTGGTAAATTATAGCGATGTCAGGATTTTTTTCTTATAGCAGTTATTTAGCTAATAGCAGTGTCTGGCTATATGAGCACGTCGGGATTACACTTGTATATATATATATATGTGTAACCGTTTCGAATTACGAAACGTCAACCTACTTTAGGTTTCCAAAAAAAAACACTCGGGAATATAAAAAAATTTTTTCGGGGGGTTTAGGGTTATTTACCCTTACCCATGGAGGGACGGTTACGATTTGGCGTGACTCATTGTGACTTCTCAGAGTGATTACTCTTGAGTTTATTGTCTACGTGGGTGGGTCTTACTGATTCACCGCAGGGAAGTACGTGACCAACTAATAGGCGGATGTCAAATTACCGACTCACTACGTACTCGGTCTTTACTTTACTCAGGTAATTTTTCTCCACACTAGTGACAGGCACTGGATTCACAACGCACTCGAAAACGCTCCAAGTCCGACCGTCGACCCGGGTGTATCAACAGACACTCGCAAAGACCACCAGACACACACATTTGTCTCGAATGTTCATAATTTATCCGATCGGTACAGGCTCGAGATTCGGTGAATGTCCAACAGAAAAAAAGAACTAGTTAGGTTCGATTTTGTGGGGAACGATGACAAAGTGTAGTGCCGTCCAGCCTGTCAGGATACCGTTGATCTAGTTTAGTAGTTCTTTGGTCGGGTTCGCACTTCTCGAACGTCTCTTTATACTCCACACCAATTGGGGTTTCGCTCTCCCTCACCTCGATTTTTATTAGCGATAGTCTTTTGCACTGTGCTAGTTATACCGTCTCCACCCCAGGGGAAGAAAATAATCGCAATGTCAGTTTTTTCCAATATCGTGCAGCCCTAGTTCACATACTGTAGTCTTGGGTTGTTTACCCAGATTTAGTGGTGCATTTAGGGTTCTCACAAGACACAGGGCGGTCAAAATTCCAGGGGTATATGAGACTTGGATACCCTTTACCTTTAATGGTTCAAGCTCTAAACTACGTGGATCTTACATTGAAATACAACGCAACCAATCCTCATGGTCAACTTCTCAAACTTTCTTAGCATGATGATAGCATTTCGCTCTCACACTTTAGCGAGCATGGTTGTAGATGTCTATTTTGTTATTTTTTGCAGATTTTGTAAATGAGACTTCACCTGTCGAAATATGAATACTTTGACCTTTTTTATTCGTAATGATGCAGCTGAAATAAACTGCATATTGCCATCGCCTATGTTGCTACTTTCTGATGATCAGTCATTTGTTTCTGTCCAGCGTTCTTTTTTTGTCCTCCCATTATATATTGCACACAAATTACACTGTGGCATTTTATCACACCAATTAAAAGTTTGTTAAATAGAGGTAATATGTAGGAGGCGAGTGTGGATGAGCAACTTGTTCTGCACTATCTGCAGTGCAGCTCTCACTTCTCAAACCGCATTGTTGGCCTGTTCGTCTCCTTGTTGGCAAGGCTGAAGAGCTTTTAATATCCTTTTATCTTCTGTTTTCTCTGCCTCCCCCTTCTTCTCTCTGGGTCCCCCACTGAAATGTCATTTCCACCCAGTACTGTTTCTTTCCCCATCATTATCATTATTTCTATTATGTTTACTTTTCTTTTAGACATATTCCTCTCTTCATGTCCCACAGCCATCTATGCTTCCTCTGACCTTCTTTCTCTCACCTTCCTTTACTTCATTTGTCTCAGTCTTTCTGCACATAGCATGCCATTGTTTTTATGGCTACTTAGTTCTCATTTAATCATCCCAATCGCATGCACCCCCAAATCCTAAAGCTGCAACATATGGCGTCTCTCTCTCTCCGCTACTGTCCCTCCATCTTTCTCCTTCTTCCCCTCCCTCTCTGTCTCTGTGTTTGTTTCCCCTTCTCACTATCCCGGCCTAATTTGTCCTCTCCTTTTCATCTCCTCAGTGTGTCTCTCACTTTCTCATTTTGTTGTGTTCACTCCTTGCCTCCTTTCTCCTCATTGGCCGGCATCCAGCTCTGCAGGGACTGTAGAGCGGGTGCAATGTAGCTGAAAAACCTTGCCTGTTTTGAAATGCAGGGATTATGTTCAGCTCATATACAAATCATTCAGCTGTTTCTTCAACTGTTATTGGCTGGATTGTGTTGATGATGTCACTTTTTGTTCTGCAGAGGAGGATTGTGGGAAGCAGAGTCCATCTGCTCCTGCTGATCTGCTGAGTCACAGCTACAGCTCCTACTTGTGTGTGTGTGTGTGTGTGTGTGTGTGTGTGTGTGTGTGTGTGTGTGTGTGTGTGTGTGTGTGTGTGTGTGTGTGTGTGTGTGTGTGTGTGTGTGTGTGTGTGTGTGTGTGTGTGTGT
The DNA here is from genome assembly GCF_000735185.1 of Notothenia coriiceps. Taxonomy (NCBI): domain Eukaryota; kingdom Metazoa; phylum Chordata; class Actinopteri; order Perciformes; family Nototheniidae; genus Notothenia; species Notothenia coriiceps. Next base: position 6,309,920 of record NW_011369945.1, read on the forward strand.
GTGTGTGTGTGTGTCCCTTCGGCCTTAGAGGTGATTACTTAAATTCCCCTATGGAGTTATAAAATGCAACTTGTCAGTTTCATTTTGAGAGTGAGAATGGCAATTTTTCTGCAGACATTTAAATGTTCCTGACAGTGACAAAGGATGTCTTTGTGCTGACCCTGCAGAGCCTCTAGTCCCAGCTGACAGCATATTTAAAGTGCTGTACTGGCGTCACATTAGTCAAGACTCTATGGATGTCATTGAACATCATTCATCAAACGTGGGTCCGCAACTTTACACACAGCAATTCAATGACTTGTAGATGTATATATACTGACCTGTTTTAAAACGAGATTACCCGTATTAAAGCCCGTAAAGAATAGGTTTTACCACACTGTAAAATGCCCTGTTATTTCCAAATCAATGTGAAACCCATGTAGCTTTATCGATTATAGTCTCACCCCTGGGCCGTGCTACAGCACTCCATTCTAAAACATTAGTGGAAATATTAAAGCGTGGTCATTCCTTCGCACCTTTGTATTCCTTCACCTCAGAGGCTCTGCAGCACATGCTTAGCAGTTTCTGTCTCTCTTAATTTAGTATCAACACACCCGTCTGTTACCCTGCCTGTCTTTCAGTATCCATCCGGCTGTCTGTTCGATCTCTCTGTGGTTAGTGTTACCGAGCAGCATGCCCTGCTGGCCAGCTGCAGTTGATTCAGCACCGCGGACAGCTCCACCGCGTTTATCTCCCCCGGCAGCACATCGCTCCATACTCTGCTCTCTCTGTGGGCAGGATAATGTTGACCTCACCATGTCCTCTGTGTACCCACTGTGTGTCTAGTGAAGCGCAGGACAGAAGTGGACGAATCCAATCTCCTGTTTGTCTTTTTTGTCCTGCTCTGTAGCCGCCTGTTTGTTTTAGTCTCAGAGAAAGACCAAGCTTTAAAGGAACAAACACACAAAAAACATTAAGTCATTACAGTATGTTTTCACTATCTTGTTACTAGGATGGAAATTCATGTTTCATTATTGTTTCATTTGGGTTTATTTAATGAGTTCATTATTATGAATTGTCAGAAATCAGCTAAAATGAAATTCAAAATGCCTTTTTGAAATGTCTTGTTTTGTCCAACAAATAGTCTTAAACCCAAAGATTCTCAATACTACATAGATAAAAGCAGCTCATTCTTACACCCAAGAAGCTGAAACCAAAAAGTTATTTCATGTTTTCCTTTAAAATTACTGGGGAAAAAATGAATACTATTGAGGATTCATTTTCTGTTGACCATATAATCAATGAATTGTTTCAGCACTTATTGTAACTTAATTAACTATTGATCCTTTTGAGGTGGATACCCAAAGACAGATGAGCCCTGTGGTCGACCGGAAATCTGACCGGGAGACAGAAATAGTCGATGAGCAGAGTGATCATTGTTGTCACAGATCATTTGTTCCACGCTGGCGGGAACCAGGCGAGACAGTTTAGTGTGTGTGTGTGTGTGTGTGTGTGTGTGTGTGTGTGTGTGTGTGTGTGTGTGTGTGTGTGTGTGTGTGTGTGTGTGTGTGTGTGTGTGTGTGTGTATAACCTGTCCAAACCTAGTCCCACCTGGGGAGTGTTGGACAGACCACCATCTGCTCCGTGCCCCCACATTGAACTACCTGCTTCCTCCTCTTCACCTCCATGCTGTGATATAAGAAGTACCCAGATTGTTAAGTAAAAGCAAGCGAGACACTCAGGGATGTTAGCCTTTGCAGACCATTGACATGCACACAAACCTGTATAACACACTATAGGAGAGGGAAAACCCCAAAAGCATAAAAGAATTGAATTAATTAACACGCAAAATGAATTTCCTTCCCTTATCTTTTTTTTTTTTGCCAATTCGGCATTTCCCCTCCTTCCTTCTCATTCCGCTTTGTCCCCAAAAGACAGGGTGTACGATCAAACCCAACATGTTTCCTCTCTGATTTTTCCAGCCAAACAAAACTATGCTGATTATGCACACAGTCTCTTTAATCCACCTTCTCGCCAATGAAGTTCAAAGTTTCCCCACTCTCCTCGACTTTAAAGCAGAGGGGGTTTACGTAGCGGTGGAACTGTTGCGTCCCCCCCCCATGCAGCATTTCTCCAGTAATTGCAACTCTGAAATGTGTAAAGAAAGCTCAGCGGGAACACATGGGAGTGGAGTATTAGCCACCAGGAGTGTTTTCATATGTTGTGCTGAATTCTCAAGCATGCACTCTGTTTTGTATTGAAGGTGCAGAGATGTGCGCGCACGGAGGACGAGGAGTTGGGAATTAAGCATGGGAGAGAAAACATGCCGAAGATGAAACAATAAAGAAGGTGAGTTACTCGCATGTTTGTTAATATACTGCTGTACTATAACTAGCATGGGATGCAGCTATGTTACATTGTATTCTATATATATCAAGTAGAGATGTCCCGATCCGATCACGTGATCGGGGATCGGAGCCGATCACGTGATTTTCAAAAGATCGTAATCGGGAGAAAAAATCGGGGATCGGGATTTTTTTTTTTTTTTTTAAATACTTTTTTTAAATTTTGTATTCAATGTTACAAAACAAAAATGACCATGTTCAAGTCTTAAAGTCATCCTGAGGCCTTAGTTTTGGTTTCAAATTACAGAACATCATGTATGTGTTGCTTCTTTGGGGCTTGTTTTCATAGACCTGCTTATTTCTCTCAAATGTGGCAACAGAGTGGGCAGGGCGCAGTGTCTAATTGTAGCAGTAAGCTAACGAGTACTGATAAGCTTTATTTTGTTTTGATCCAATGCTGCACAACTGAACTGATCCAATGCTGCTGTGAAAGAAAGAAGCTATATCCATGTTGGATAGAATATCCAATTTAAATAAAAAAATAACCTTAAGGGACAACTTGAATGCTTTTTTTTTCTCTTAATGCATTGCATAAAGATCGGATCGGGAAAAATCGATATCGGCAAATTGTCAAAATCAAATGATCGGAATCGGATCGGGAGCAAAAAAAGGTGATCGGGACATCCCTACCTCTCATTGCTCTGATTATCCATCTCACACTCCATTGTCCCGTCACTTGAGCACCAGAAGACCCAGAGGTGCTTGAACTCCTTCCCTTGTGGAAAGGATTAATTCCCAACCTCAGAGAAGTTAATTTCTTACAATTTGATTTCAAAGATAATAATTGTGCTATTCTTTGTTTTTCTTCAACGCATTGTTTAGTTACAATTATTCTTGAGCTGAAGGCCACAGACTCTAGACCATTTGGGAAGTTTTATGAGAGAGACACATCTTTGGTTTAGTCTTTGGAATCTTTTGACAATAAGAAAAGAAGCACCAGCTTTATCGTTGAAAACCATCCCTTATCGAATAGGAAACAGGAATTGCAAAGAAATGTGTGCAGATAGATTTGACATAAGCTCTAGCTAGAGTCAAAAGGTGTAAAATGATCATACCTTCCAGAGTAAGATCCAGTGACCCCCCACATATTACCATACCATCCACTCAATGAAGGAAATGATAAAGGAGAGGGAAACGTAATCCCCAATGTTCTCTAAAGGAGGAAATACTTGGCCGGGTTTATCTCTGGGGTCAGGCAGGGTCCACAGCCATTAATTTTAAATGAGCAGAATAGATTTGTGGTAATGGAAACCCAACGGCTGCAGACAGCATTGGGACTTGGCGTGAGGACACCAAACGGTGACAGTGTGATAACCTGACCGCTCGACTGTAAGAAGTGGGAGAACGTTTTTGAGTTTTTTGCCCCTTACGCAATATGAAAGCCTTCAGTGTTATTCATTAGGGAGCTTTTGGTTCAACTGAGGCGATATCAAGACCTCCTCCTTATGATGGAGAAAAGTTTGGGCCCCAACTAGGTAGCAGTGCATGTTCTAGGACTGCAATGGTTCATAAATAGTGATGAACCAGCATTTCCAACCCAGTTTCACACATTTTTTTGAAATAGCTACGTTGGTCTACAGGGTAAGACGTAGTATATTCACAAATAACTAGGGCTGTACCCGAATATCCGAATATTCGTTCGTTGGAGTACTATTCGGGTTTCAATTTCGTTATTCGGATATTCGTTTTGTTTATTTTTTCCCCGTTTTTTTTTTCAAATTGAATTTATTGAAATCTCCGATATCAACGTAAGAGCTTGTGCCTCTTCGGGGGTGCTAACACTGAACGTTATTGTTTACTTTCTCCGTCTTTATATGTAGATATGACTTTTCTTCATTAATCTCCGTCACGTTGTTTCCATAGCAACAACAACTTCCTCTCAACAGCGCTAACTCTCCTTCAAAATAAAAGCATGTCCATAAATAGGAAGGAATATACAACTGCAACGAAAGTAACAACCACAATGTGATATCCTTTTCAATTTCAAAGAACACAAAGTGGGTTATACATTAACAAATAACTATAAAACAACAATACTGTAGAATAACAAAATGAATGCGGTGAATAAACCAAAATACACGTGTTGAAGCGGTTCGCTGCTGATTACTACTATTTTTATAAATGTTCCACTAAAAATAATTCGGGTGGGCGCCATGTTTTTTTTTTTCTCATGGTAAAGTTTTCGATTACGTGCCATGGACACCGGTCATTAGAAATGAATAGGAAACATATTGTATCAGTTTTGAGAGGGTTATTTGTGAATATACTACGTCTTGCCCTGTGGACCAACGTAGCTATTTCACGTTTTTTTGTAAGACTGGGCATTTCTTAAGGCGTTTCTGTTGGTTATTCTATAGTAAACAGCAACATATACTCAGAGAGAGAAAGGTGGAATGCAAGCAAAAACCAAATAGCATATCATGGCTGCCGGGATGCCCCTGAGGAGTCAACATACATTTGAAAACTGCTGAAAAGAGTCTGTGGTGCATTCCCAGAAGACAACAGCCACTGGGAATTCAGAAGGTATCAAAAGGGACAACACCAGCACACATTCAGGAAACCCCAGGGAAATATGGCCTGTCCAAATAAATCGGGGATATTTGAGGATGTTGTTTGCTTCCCTACTGTAAGAAATGATATAGAATAAATGAAAGATTATTACTTTTAATAGTAATTTATTTATAATGTTGTCTTTTAAGTCCCCTATATGTGAAGTATCTATCTCCACGACCATGCTTTATTCATCATCTATGCTAACATGTTATTGTTATCTAAGGAATTGTAATTAGGTAAGGCATACATGGAGTTGGAGATGTCAGGTAAACTCTCTGTTTTGGTCAAAATACTCACTGTTAAACTTAAAACTCATCTAATTAGGTCCTCATTAAGCACAATAGCAACTGGTCATGCCTGTAAACAAACAGGTGGGAAAGAGCAATTGCAATTGTTGTGGTTTTTTGATGGACATGTCAGGAGGGCTGTTTGTGTTGATAAGAAATATGTTAAGATATGTGATACCTGCGGGTAAATAAAAGCTATTTTCTGGTGTTAAACTGCCCATAATCGTACTTTGACAATGTGTGACTAACAGCAGGTAGAGTGGAGTTTATAAATGCTACTGTCACTTTCCAAAAATAAATAAAAAGTTTTGCACATTATTTTTTTTTAGACTTTAACAGTAATGGCTGTTTTCACTTCACATGTAGCCTGTTCACACCCTGCAAACTGTGACTGTGAGAAACGTACTGAAAAATAAGTTCACAGCGTCACATAGTTCCCATATGCCACCATACGGCAGGCCATTATATGAGACATTGTTTGGAGAGTGGTAGTTTCTATTTCCAAGAAGACCGGAGCAAAGATTGCACCTTTAAAATTGTCTGTAACTTTTCAAATGAAACGCTTTAGAGAGTAGACATTATGTTATCGAATGGTGCGTTTACCTGGTCACTTTTCTGAGAAACAAACATGGTGTCTTCCAATTAAATCTGAGCTTGAATTTGTGCTGAAATAAATTCTCTTAGCCCCATCTTTACATGAAGTAACATTGTTTTTGTCATCTTGAAATAAGCAGTAAACTTGTTTAGCTAATTTGTTTTGGTACTCGATAACTTGAGCCTTTTACCTTTGTAACTGGTTTTAATGTCCATCCATCTGTCTTTTATACCAACCTGTTTATCCTGTGATAGAACGCAAAATTGCCAGAGTTTATCCCAGCATGCACTGCGTGAAAGACGGATATCGTGTGTCTATTTTGTTGTTGTTATTCCCAACCCTGAATGACCGAGATTTGCACTGAGGCAGAAATTGCACGCTGACCCTTTGCAGTCCTCAGGTAATGACTGTATAATAAATGTTTTCCTGTGGGTGGTAGTGGTGGTGG
>NW_011369945.1:6316194-6325400 GCF_000735185.1 Notothenia coriiceps
GGGGGGGCGTAATGCAGGAGTTCTCTAGATTAAAATGGCCCACTTTGAGCAATGCAGCTCAGAGGCTATTACACCAGAGCGCCATTCCCTCCTACCCTGCTTTTCACTTAATTGAATCAGCCAGTCCCCATATCAGATATTCCTTAACGGAATACTGAAACCTTTCCACCCTTTTCCTAATACCATTAGGGGAAGCAGGAGAGCAAGATGGATGCTGTAATCCTGCTGCTTCAGAGCGCACAAAGGGAGAGTGTGCCCTGCAGGAAGACATTAGCCACAACGTTCACCATTCAGCCACGACAGTCTCCCTAGCAAACGACTTAAAGAGCCACCATAACGACGGCTCATTGCCCGTAAACAACCTTGCATGTGAATACCGTAAACAACAGCTAATTGCTCTGCTTGTTACAGGGGGAAGTGAGAATCCCTGCAACATGTTACAGTCCGCAGAACCTTATTTCCATCATGTCTACTCCATTATTTTATAGTCCACATGGGTCCGGTGGCCATCTGTTGGTGAACTCGGCAGATATGCAGGAATGCACGTCCAATTTGACACAATGCTGGTGCAGGGGAATGAGGAGGCTTCCTGCTGCTGAGGTATTCTTATTCCTCCACCTATTTTCTGCTGTGTCAAACTGAGCTAAGCTAAGGTGAGGTCCATTATTTCTGGCCAGCTCAGGCGCGAGCTAATCCTCTTATTTGGGAGGTCAGCGCCAATCATTATACAGAGGGGTGCCATTACAGTGCACACTCCAGCGAGCAGCCTTCCCCTTACATAAATATATGACTCCAGGGACTGCTGTGACTCTGCTCTAATTCATCCCTCCTGCTTCTTAGCTTTTTTTTTATTCCTCTCTCAACTTTCCCCTCTCTTATCTACAACCTCTTCGACCCTCTTTTTACCATTTCCCACCCTTTCAGTACCCTTTTTCCCACCCTCGTTCTTTTTTTCAGGATGCCCAGAGTGGCGTATAATTGAATCTGCAGAGAATGCATGAGCAGGAACAATTATCTCAGCCTCTCAGGATGTGGATATAGCTGTACAGTAGGATGGACAGAAGATATGGGCAGCAGAACAAAGAGAAACACACAATGCTGTTCCCACAAAACCACCGACCGCTGGGAAACTGTCATTTTGGATTCTGTCTTCGCTGTCTTTCTGTCAAGCTTGCCAACAACATTATGAACCTCTCAAACATGATGGTATCACATATTGTCCATAGGTAAGACAAGTGGAGTATCATATTGTTGGAGAGTGAGTCACATCTATTACTACTACTACTCACAATATGGTCTGAGATATGTCACTGTAGTGAGAAGTAATAAGGGAGGCTACTGTATAAGGTATTTTGGAATCAAATTCAATGGCAATCCACTCAACAGTGTTCAATACATTTGACTATAAATACTTAAAAATGGCAATGTGATGATGGAACAAGAGAAACGGTCATCAGAGACATGAAGACGTGTCCACAGCTGGCCCTTTAAACATGAACAAAGTGGAGTGAGGTACTACTATTAATTAATGAAGTTAGATTGAAGGACTCTTTTGTGCACCAGTCAATCCACACATGTTACTCCTAGATAGAATGTACTTAAAGGTGGGGTAGGTAAGTTTGAGAAACCGGTTCGAGATACACTTGTTGTTATATTCCATGGAATTCTCTTAACATCCCGATAGCAATGAATATCTGAAATGCTTTGACAAAAAATACATAAAAAAATGTCATCTGTGGAAGCCGTGGTTCTGTAAAAAGCACGACCAATCATCTGAGCCGGCCCGGCTAAAGTAACTGGATGGCCTACCTGCCTGTCAGCCTTCCATCTGTGCACAAACTTATCTCGTGCCCTCATTGGTCATGTGCGCGTTCGTGTGTGTTGGAGGAGGGGCTCTGTAAGGAAGTGGAAGATTTTTTCCGGCTGTGTATTTTTTAAGTCTAGCGCACTCGAGCTGGTTTCTCCAAAATGACATACCCCACCTTTAAGGGTCTTTAGTGATTATAATGTAATGTTAAAAGTCTGTTTCCTTGTATCTTGTTTTCATATTTGTCATTTTTGATGTTGCAAATGGAGCTGCCGTGTTGCAAGAAACATTTGAGTCTTGATCTGACAGCAAAATATTATCGTATCAAATCGAATTGTAACGCATTAATTCATATTAAATGGTGTCGTATCGTAATGGACTTCATCATATCTTATCGACTTTTTATCCTGGAAAAAGAGTTCAACATTTGTTTAAATATTGTAATCTCCAACAAACAAATGGACTCACCGACCCTGAACTAGCTAACATTGAAGTCCCTCTATCTGCACCGTTACCCGGCTAAAAAAGCACCAAAGAAAAAGGCCCCAGCCATATTTTGGAGTCCTTAATTATTGGACTGATCACAGGCAGTAGTTAATTTAGTGTCAGTGTTTATGCAGTTTAATTGCATGATAAAAAAGTGTTTATTAGCCGAAGTGGCGTCCACAACCTTCAAGTCCAGATGGGACGGCAGCCTGGTGTGATACCACACATTAATAAAAATAATAAAAACAGCCCCTTGCTCCTGCACAGGCTGTTATATAAGTGCAACAATGCGTGACTCTTCTTAATTTATGAATATGTAAAAAAAGGGCAAATTAAAAAGCAACACTTTTCTTCCAGGGAAAGCTTCCCTTCTGTCCAAATGTTCTCGTGTGGAGCTGACAGGGGCAAAGATGGACCATAAATACTTCATAAATACCAATTACCTTAAGAAGTAGGCATGAAGAAAGAGCCACTATTTCAGCCAATTATTAGTCTTCCCTCTCAAAGGGGGCGGGGTGGGGGGGGTGGGGGATGACTCCTTCCTTTCAAGCCTCCCACTGAAAGGAGAAACCTCTGTCATGTTGCAGAGCTTCAATAATGTTTCCCTCCACCTTCATGTCAGGGATGAAAGAGCCCACATGTCCTTTGAGTGAAACCCCCGGAGGACTTAACACGCATCAATAACATTTCCATCCTCCAAGATGTTTAAGACGACACATTATCTTCTCACTTTGAGGCTGCGCTCACATCCTGGGACTTTTATTTACCCCAAACTCAAAAGGTGCTTCCAGAGATGGAGATAGAGACGGAAGAACAAAAGAAAGCAGACGGAGGGAGAGGCAACGCAGACATTGTGGAGGGAGTCGCTGCTTAAAATAGGACAGCTGCCTCTTGAAGGAGCCATCATTCTTCAGATGGGCAGCCTGTCTTCATTTCAACCCTCGGCAAAGCACACAGGGCTTAACACAGTTACGTCGGAGGATTTGCTGCACTTGAAGGTGGCAGCAATTCCTCAGACTGTAGGAGAAAAGCCACCCCCCCAAAAAAGCTTTAACAAGTTCAGCTGAGGTGATTTCGGCCCCGCCTAGATTTCAGTTGCAGTTCTACGTCATTGCAAATTACACTTTTATGTTTTGATGAAATAGCGATGAACCAGCATTTCTTAAAGGTGGGGTAGGTACGTTTGAGAAACCGGCTCGAGATACACTTGTTGTTATATTCCATGGAATGCTCTTAACATCCCGATAGCAATGAATATCTGAAGTGCTTTGACAAAAAATCCATTAAAAAAATGTCATCTGTGGTGTGTAAAAAGCACGACCAATCATCTGAGCCGGCCCGGCTAAAGTAACTGGATGGCCTACCTGCCCGTCAGCCTTCCATCTGTGCACAAACTTATCTCGTGCCCTCATTGGTCATGTGCGCGTTCGTGTGTGTTGGAGGAGGGGCTCTGTGAGGAAGTAACAGATTTGTTCCGGCTGTTTATTTTCAAATTCTAGCGCACTCGAGCTGCTTTCTCCAAAATGACCCACCCCACCTTTAAGATGTTTTTTGTTACTCTGCGCTGGCAGAGTAACAAAAAACATCTTAAAGGTGGGGTGGGTCATTTTGGAGAAAGCAGCTCGAGTGCGCTAGAATTTGAAAATAAACAGCCGGAACAAATCTGTNTCGTTTCCTGGAAGACTATGTGGTGTGATGGAGAGGTTTGGAGGTGAAGAGAGGTTTAGATATTAGAGGAATTAAAGATTTCAGTGGAATAATTACAGAGCTGAATAATTTAGATATTGTTAAATATTACAGTTGAATAAGGGCAGAGCTGACTAAGTGACTCAAGGGTGGGGGAATACAGTTTTTATTCAGTCACTCCATACTAAGCTAATATCAAACCTACAGTGACAAGCTGACAGGCAAAGAACTGGATTATTAAATAAGAAATTAGAGTTCTTTAAGAGGGTTTGTAAAGTTTTAATTATTGTGATCAATACATAATGCATAAATCTTGAACCTCGCTGTTAACATATTCATTCTGCCCCCACAAGACATTTGTTTTTTAACTTCACCCGTTAACACCTTTCAGCAACAGGGTGTTTATTCTGATGAATAGGTTAAGAAAGACGATGTTCTTCATTGTTTTCAGCGTGATTTAGTCGACAGCTTATTCCATATCTGATCCGAACTCTGCATGATTTACTCAAACAACTTTAATTACACCCCACGGGCAACCATCACATTTCAGTCCCCAGCCATCAATATTCCAAATCATATTTCGCGAAAGGCAACGTCACAGTGCGAAAGGGATTTCCAGAAGGACAATAGTTCATTCATCCGCGATGACAAATTTCCTTTCAAAAACCTATTAAGAGCTATTACAATTTAGACTGCGTGTGCAGCACCGCCTGGAGTTCACACATTAAAACAAAGCAACCTTTTATTGCATTTTCGTGGCAATTAACATCCAAGAATCCATTTAGATTCCTATTAGCCACCAATCAACAGCCCACAAGAAAGTCACAGCGGATATAACAGCATTATCAACAAAATACCCAATAAACAGCGAAGAGGCCATTCTTCAAGGGTGTGTGTCATCCTGCTTTACCCCCCACACTCTAAATGTCAAGTTTAATCTCAGACGCAGACTCTCTGTGGAACATGGATCATTTAACTTTTAAAATGAAGGCTCGCTGTGTGTTTGTGTCAGCGGACATTCTGCCACAAATCACATGAAAACACATGTTTCTGCACGAGAAAATAAGAAGAGCTTTGTGTCTGTGGAAGAGATGTTATTATAGTTTCATAACAGAGTGCATATTGCTTTCTTCCCTGATATCCCCTGACAGTGTGTCGGTCATTATTTCAGGCCGAGCGGCTCCACTTCCTAACAAGATGGCTGTGATACAGACGCCGGCGCTGGTAGCATTTCCCCAGTGAGCCGGCTCCGATGGGTTGCCGTGGACACCTCTACCACTTATTGTGCTGGCTTTCGATTTCCCCGTATTTACACATTATTTTAATCTTTATATAATTGCATGCTACTGTGTTCACTGAGCATAGGACATTTTTAGTTGTACTATACACTATGTAAGGACTAAAGTGTTTTGATTGTTCAATTAAATTATATTCAAAGTATTTTCAATTGAATATTTGTTATTTGGAATACTTCACCTTACAGTTTGTGTCCATGCTCTGCGTATATGCTCATTCTCTCGCACACGACTCTCTTAATCTAAATACGAATAGTCTTTTTAATAAGAAATAAAAAAGAATATGATTTTTATCAAAATCAATCTATAACCGTTTTTTTTTAACTTATTGATTTATATGTATCTATATATATTTTAGCAGTGTATTTATTGAATTTGTCTACAGGAGCAAAATGCTGACTTGAAATAACAGACTTTTAAAAAGATAAAATAAATAAAGTTAAAATCCCACAAGACCAGTCTCTTCAAGCCATACTGTAGTCAACAGAAATATAAAGCAATGGTCATTGACTTAAAATCAATCAATTGTTTCATGAAATGTCAGAACAGTGAAGTTGCCCATCAGAACTTCACATGGGCCTAAGTAATGGCTAAACTAGCAATTCATTTTCAGTTGACTTTGATTGTTCAAATGAAACGATAATGTTTTGACTTTATTTTGACAATTCTGTACGTAAGTCATTTGTTTAAAACTTGCTGTTGCATTTAACGCCCTTACTTATACATATCTGTAAATAGGTCAACACTATTTATTTTACACTTATACTGTCACTTTCTTTGACATATTTTATGTTTAATTCTTACATTTCTTTGTCTCACTTGTTTTTATTATCCTTGTGTGAAGTCACATCAGTCCTATCTTGTGTTTCACCCTTGTTCCCGTTGCTGCTATCACACCTGCATTTCTCTACAGGGATCAATACAAGGTTCATCTTATCTTAAGTGCTGATTATTTGTATTTACAGCAGTCAGTTTGACCGATTCGTCAGGCCACGACTGCTGCTGGAGTCAACCAATAGGAGGATGCTGCAATGAGGCTCCTTTGAAGCTGCTCATCCCAAGATAGAAACACCAGAAACGTTGAGTAAACAGAGAAGAAGAAAGAACTCGTGCAGAATGTATTCACTGTGAGGAGGACAGTGAGATATTAGTGAGGGGAAACGGTGACAATCTTCATGTAGGGCAGCCTCCAAGGGCACCTTTAAGCCGAGGGTAAACTATAATGTGGAGCAACACACAAACACACACTGTATACGGAGAGGGGTGTGAAAAGTATGGTTGCCATGGTGATAATGCCCTCTAAGCATTGATGAAGGGCTGGTGCGTGCCGCTGACTGCACGCTGTGCACACTGTGAGAGAGCACAATCATTCATATTTTATCTACTATTGGCACGACACACTCTACAGAACGGTGTCATTCACACAATTCCACACGCACTAACACATGCAAGAGGCACATGGCCTGGTTAATATTGAAATACTCGTGCAAAGTCCTCCATTCAAAAAAGATGATGTTGAGAAGGAAGAGCAAGAAGAAGAAACTCAAACAGATGAGAAAATGAATGATGTTTAGGGGATTTAAGGTGAAAAAAGAGTGGGAAAAAATTCAATAAAACCAAAACAGTCAAAGAAATCGGGTTAGCAGAATCCCCTGAGTTTGAGAGGAAACCAACAGACAGAGGAAAACGAGCAACAGAGGAGGAGATTTATTCCTGACTGCAGCTCAGAGCCCCTCTATGAGCCCAACGACAAAACAAGACGCTTTGATGTCTCTGGTGCTGCGTTCTCTCAGAGTTACACAACACCCACCGCTGCTGAAACAACGACTGCGGAAAACAAACAGGGACATGGAGGAAAAACAGGGACTGCAATAAGATGATGGAAAGGAGCAGGACGTGTGGGAATTGTCAATTTCACATCCCTCCCATCACCTCTATTTAAAATGGGCTTAGAAACTGGGTCACAATAATCAATTTACTTCCCCAGATTAAAAAAGGGATGGTCGTTAAAGCATTTGTTCAGAAAAGAATAAAAATCAAGAGCAGGAGCCAATTGGATCTTTACAGTAATTGCATGTGGCATCTCACACCTGACCAACAATCCCCCTTCCACCATGACTGACTTACAAACAAAGGGAACAAATACATATTTTATATTACAGACACTAGTAATACTAGTAACAACAATAGTATAACTAAAATGTAATAGAGGCTTGTACAAACACATTTATTGACTTCTAATTATTGTGAACAAAATCTAAAAAAGATCAAAAATGATTAAGCACTAAGAGAAATAGTCAGTAAGCCTATTTATGTTGTCACTATGCCACCTAGTGTACAATCACCAAACATCTACAAAAATATCTCTTTGTTTTTATTCTTGTTTGTTCTTCTTCTCCCTCTATGTTTTGTTGATATTCAATACTAATCAGATTTAAGAAGCTATCTGGTTTTGGGCACATAAGCGTCAGCACATCTTATTATTCGCACAGCATTAGTGCCAAGGTGGATCACAATATGAGGCAAGCAACAACTAACGCCACAAGGTGGCACTGTTTAATAACCACATGGTGAGATATTTACAGACGACACACAACAGAACCAAAGTAGCACCAGAAAAGAGAGAGATGGATATACTGAGCAGCTGGATGTTAACTCAGGCATTAAACAGAATGGAAGAGAAAGGTATAGACAGTTTTAAAAAGATAAATGAAATGGTAAGGAGATGATTTCTGACTCCATCCACAACATACATTATGAAATGTTGAAACACACAGGAACTACGTGTAGTTTGTTTTTAATAATCCGACCACGAGCAGACAGATTAAAGCGTTTTCAATCTGGATCTCTGCAGAGCCCTACCTTTGGTCTCTACCATTACATTACATTACATGTCACTTGTTAGACGCTTTTATCCAAAGCGACCTACATACTCAATACTGTGGACAGTCCCCACAGGAGTAATTTGGGGTGAAGTGTCTTGCCCAGGGACACAACGACATGCTGACTGCAGTGGGGTTTGAACCTGTGACCCCCTGATCCCATCACCAACGCTCTATCCACTGCGCCACACGCCTCCCTATTATTGGGAAAACACTATGTAATATTTAGTGTAAAGTGTTTAAAGTCCTCTTTTGTCTGGAGGACCCCGATCACTCGTGGAGCTGCAGAGCAAGTTTACGTTTGAAGCTCGGAAGCAAGGGAAATACATGAAAGGTGACAGTCAGCGTGACATTCAATTAAACTTGAAAATATACTAACATTATTTCACTACTTTTATAAGGACATACAAATCAAGATATACGTCTTATAACTATCAAAAACTAGTTATTGTATGTTGTTTTAACACACAACAACACACCACACAACACACAACCACAAACACACACACACACACACACCACACACACACAGAGCGCGCCGCGCGCCGCGGCGCACCCGCCGCAACAACACCACACACACACCACACCAGCACCACACAGGCCACACCACACACCACCACACCACCACCACACACACAACAACACACAACACAGCGCACCACAACACACACAACCGCGCACCACTACGAGCTTCCTCGGCCTGGGTTCCCGGCCAGCGTGGCCAATGCTCTGTGCAACAACTGATCCTCGCTCATCGATATTTCTGTCTCCCGGTCAGATTTCCGTCCGAAACACACGCTCATCTGTCCTTTTGGGTATCCACCTCAAGAATCATAGTGAATTAATTACAATAGTGCTGAACCATTATTGATATATGGTCAAACAGAAATTGAACCTCAATAGTTCATTTTTCCAACCACAGTAATTTTAAAGGAAAACATAAATAAGCTTTGGTTCAGCTTTCTTGGATTAAGAATGAGCTGCTTTATCATGTAGTAATTAGATCTTTGGGTTTAAGACTATTTGTTGGCTCAAAACAAGACATTTAAA
>NW_011369945.1:6325425-6333232 GCF_000735185.1 Notothenia coriiceps
CCCCCCCCCCACATTTGTTTGCTCTGAATATCCGGTGCTAGCCAATCAGTAAATAAGCGAGTCAGCGAGGTCTCATTAAAGTCGCTGATAAGACTGATTACAGGAAGAAACATCAGAGCACAGGAGCTCAGGGACATGTGAGACATGCGCACATATGATAACAGACGCCAACGTGCAAACAACAACAAGCAGGCACAAACAGACTCCCATGTTGTTCCTCATCCGTGATGGGGCTCAGTCCACGTGCTGTTTCACGTAAGCACATGAAATCTTATTTTGTGTGCGTGCGTAGTGCTGAGCTCTGGGCTGTGTGAGTGTCTTCTTTACAGTGTGTATGTGTCAGTATACTAGAAGTTAAGGACGTTAAGCGTGGGACTTGGAGAGTTGGCATTCGTACATCTGTAGAGCAGCTGCTTTCCCTCGGCAATAAGTTATTGTATAGTTAATGATAGAAAGATGGCATTGCTCTTGGCTGCCGTTCAATTGACCTGAAAATGTATTATCGTACAAATAAATGATAATAACAGTAGATAAATGTCTTTGTCTCCAGGTGACGTGTTTGCAAGACTTCTTTGGCGATGAGGACGTTTTTGTTGCCTGTGGACCAGAGAAGTATCGCTACCAAGAGGACTTGATGTTGGATGAAAGTGGTGAGGGAACCAGTTTGACGTCTGACTTTTTATGCTGACGTTTCACTTTAGATTTTTAAGTGTGTTCCTCTCATTACATTCCTTCACGCCCCAGCTGTGTTTTCTAATTGTTAACAAAATGTTTTTTTATGTCCTATTTTATAGGTTTGAGCTATTAATCATTTAGTGCAATCACACTGTGATAAAATAGTGTTTTGATACATTATGCTGTTGTTTAAACAGTTCCAAATGGGAATAATTAGTGTCGAATGGGTAGTTTTACATTGCTATATAGTTCAGTGCAGTGGGCAAAGATTTCACATTTAAAAAATTGTCCAACAGAGCAAGACAGATACATAGAGGTGACTACTGTTCGTGTCCCCAATAATTTCTTGTCTCGTCTGTACGTTATGTACCATACTCATTTACTGAATGTAAGTGTTTTCTTGCCTATGCCTGCAATTAGTTATTTAGTCTTGTTTGAATTCACAAAGTTAGCATTTAAAACTATGACTGTAAATACTGTTCCCTTCAATACATAATTCTGTGTTATGGGAACATCATTTTAAGAAGACAGGGATGAACTCTGTCCAGTCCAATTCAATGTCCTACTTTCTGTTATTAAGGCATTTTAAATCTTCCATACTCTCCCAAGTTTAAGGTGAAAAAACTATTATGTTTCTGTATTGCTCTTTGTACTCCTCGACTTATCTTTTCAGTGGCACAGTACCCATCGTCTAACCTCATTGTTCATCTTCATTTTCTCTTCCTGTCGCTCCACCAAGGTTTGCTGAGGACCCTCTCTGTCCTCACTTCACCCATCTGTGTCTCCCTGTCCCTCCTCTCTTCTGTCTGGAGACTCCTGCTATTTAGTGCTCATTTATATTCCCATCCTCTCATCCCTCTCCCTCTCTTCTATGAGCACTGGCTTTTGTTTAAAGGTTGTATTCAGTCAATGTGTGTCTCTCTGTCTCCCTTCATCCATTAACTAATATCCATCCCACCTGGGCTGCCCACCTTCCCCCTTTTGTCTCTCTTTCATTTTTTCCCAGCCCTCTTCCCCACTTCTCTGCTTTCATTTGCAAAATATAATGGCTAGCTGCTTCCATTAGTTTCTTTTTGTAACATAACCTTCTCTTCTTTGCTCCGTATTTTAGCTTGAGGCTAAAGCTTTGTTTAAACTCCCAAAACAGTTCTCAAGGCTCAATATAGCAGTGCAGCTACTAAAACAAGTTTTATGTTCAATTATTAAAAGTAACTTGAAGTAGGTAGTTCAGAGGTAAGATGTAGCGAGTTAGCACCGACCTGTTTTCTTAAGGCTAACATGCATGTTTCTCCGTGAGTAATTCAAAGTTGTGAGGCATTTTTTTTTTATCTGGAGAGATCTGATATGACCATGCTCTTTTTGTGTTATCACAAAGGGCATGAGAGTATTTAGTAGTAATGTGTCATGATGCTGGCCATGATCCACATACTTAAAAACGTAGTCTCCATACATCCATCCATCCATCTTCTCCCGCTTATCCGTGGTCGGGTCGGGGAGGTAGCAGTTCCAGCAGAGAGCCCCAAACGTTCCTTTCCCTGGCCACATCAACCAGCTGGGGGATCCCAAGGCGCTCCCAGGCCAGCGAAGACATATAATCCCTCCACCTGGTCCTAGGTCTACCCCTTGGTCTCTTCCCAGCTGGACTCCATATATTTAAATGTTCTCTCCAAAAAAATCCATTTGTTTTGGCTTTGTCAAATCTTTACAATTTTATAGACTTAAATAACTACCTTGGTTAACTGGAAGCTTCCTTTAACCTCAACGTATCTTCTAAATCCCCCACCAAAGGCTAAGCTAACCTTAACCCTAATGTAATAGCTTATCCATGTGGGGTCTCACTATGTTGGTTAAAAATATGTTATGGTCCTCATTATGTACAGGTACAAGAAAACACACATATGCAATATGTCGAGAAGCTATAGAGCCAATTTGACAACTCTGAGCTAAAGGCAAAGGGCATGATGCCGAATAGTCAGGCGGGAAATCACAGCGACACACACAGCAGACAGTCGGAGTCAGAGCTGCACACCACTTCGCCTCCTCTCAGCATCACCATATAATTATCGCCTCTGCCTCAGCCCTGGCACACTGTCATCATGTTAACACACCGCATTGTACATTAATCACTGGGCCACAACGACTGCCATGCAAGCAAATTTTACGCACGCACGCACACACACACACACACACACACACACACACATACACATACACATACACATACACCAGGCAGTATGTATCATTTCCCTTTCCCTCTGGTCTTGGTAATGAGTTATAATGGGGTTGGGTTAATGAGCAGCAGAGTAGCAAAGTTTTGGGGATGAAGGAGGCAGGGAGGTTGTGTGAGTACCATTGCATGGCTCATTTGTCAGGATGTGTGTGTGTGTAAAATACCAGACCTTTGTGAGTCAGGCTGTCACTCCTGAAACACCACAATAATTGCGTTTGGAAAGCAAGCCCAGTGAAGGTCAGAACTCATTTGTGCTGGGGACCTGAAGGTAAAACCAATTACAGCTGTTTTGGTACATTAAGTGTTTTTGTGCTTTTCTTGCAGGACTTAAGGTTGAAATCAATCAAAAATATTCTATCAATAGTTTTTTGGAAAACTGTGAAAATTAGGATTTTCAGCAGGGTTTAAGTTGTGTGGCACAAAACTCTTCCTTCACTTGTTTGGGTAAACTAGTTCCTGGAATTGAAGACTTTCATAAAACGTATAGGAAATTTAGATTATTTGAGTAGACTAATAAATAAATGTTTTCTGTGGTTTCTGAACTATATCGGTCTTCTCTTTGTGCTTTCAGAGTGTCGTGTGATGAAGACTGTGACCTATGGGAAGATGTCTGCCACTCTGAACCGAGGCTCCCCCAAGCTCGCCGTCCAAACACAGCGCAGCAAGTCCCCTGCATCCCGTAAGTGTTTGGTTCTTCTACTCATCTCATCCTCTAAATGTCATTTGGCATGGCGTCGTTGTCCTTTAAGTATCCTTTCATCTGCGTGTTTGAGAGGTGTGTGTGTGTCAGGCCTGATGGACACAGTTGGGAGTAGTTTTGTATGCTAATGCTTCCCCTTGTGGTTGTATTTTCTAGCTCATTAATTAATCAGCGTCACAGCAAATGAACACTGTATGAATAAACACTGCAATGATAACTGAGCTCTGCCGAGTGTCTGGCTGTGTTTACTGTGTGTGTGAGCTGTGTCTCGTCGCCTGCTGAATATTAATTCAAATGAAAATGATTTCATACGGGAGTGGAGAAACAGGGAAATGTGAACTAGAGAGGTAAAGAAATACAGGGGGAGAGGAGATGAGAGGGATAGAAGAGGGAAGGGGGTTGGTGACTCAATCCTGCAGCTCCCCACCAGCCGTTCTTCACCTGACATACTAATGAAATATAATAAAATGGTGAGAGCTGCTACCTGCTGGACTGTTTGTGCCTGATAACATTGCTTTATGAATGTCTTGTAAAAGCCAAAACAGCCCTTTTGATGCAACAGCGGAGCACAAAAGAGGACTCGAGTGAAAGTGTGTGTGTGTGTGTGTGTGTGTGTGTGTGTGTGTGTGTGTGTGTGTGTGTGTGTGTGTGTGTGTGTGTGTGTGTGTGTGTGTGTGTGTGTCGTTCAGTCTGTGAGGTTTCGGTGATTTTCCTGATTGCACAGCAGCAGCTTGAATTTTGGCTGTGAGTAAAACTTCTTGCTATCTGCAGCACACTTGACTTTTCATCCTTTCTGTGATGATTTGGGAATTTTGAGAGCACAGAGACTTTTTGGGTTGGGGATGATTGGATGGGTGATGCAACATACAGAAACCTCCTGAGAGAAAATTCATTCCACCTGCTGTTAAACCATGCACAGACACCATGCATCGTTTCAGCATAAAAACAACATTTGTTAATATTTTTTGTGTCGAGCTTTGGAGGAAAAGCTGATGCAGAGGAAAAACAATTTGAGGAGAGAAACAGCTAGGGAGAACAGAAAGTTCTGGATGCTGTTGGCTTTCAAACTTTGGGAAAAAGGTTATGAGAGTGAGTCATATGCTATCTGATCTCACTGGCTGAAGCAAGGTGTGTGTGTGTGTGTGTGTGTGTGTGTGTGTGTGTGTGTGTGTGTGTGTGTGTGTGTGTGTGTGTGTGTGTGTGTGTCAGAGAGAGGAAGACAGAGATTGAGACAGAGGAGGGAAAACAGACTGACTCGTCTTGGTTGCCTTGGAAACATAGCACAGTAGGAGCATGTAGATAAAGACACAATAGTCTGTTTGAGCCATATATGGCGTTGACTTCCTGTGGAATGGCCTGCAGTGGAGCAGGCAGCTGACTGATGCTCTGTCCTGAGTCAGACCGACCTGGAGATCTCACTTGTGAGAAATGTTCCTTATGGCGCTGCCTCCACATCATCACAAGCGCCCAGATTGTTGTTGACTGTTGTGGACAGCACTGTGCTCATCCCCGAAAAACATCACCACTTTGGAACATGGAGAGATCAGAGTGGAGCGGAAGGAGGAAATGACAAATAATTGATCTGCCGTTTGACCCTGTCTGGCACTCTTTTACTCTTAACGGTACATATTATGATCTCATGGGTTGTTGTTTTTTCCTGCTCGCTTGAGGACAATTTGTCTCCGAATTATGCTAATCGTCAACAACAGCTGATCCTGTGTGCTGTCAGACGATGCTTATAAAGGTGCTGTTGTTAAACGTGTTGCTGCAGCAGTCTCACCGCTGAAAAGACAGAAATCTCACACGTGTATGATTTGAGAAATAGATGACACATTCTTGTTGAGTGTTAGGCTTTACAGAATTCATTCACTGTTACAGTTGTAATATGATTCAATGTCTTATTTACACTTGTGATTTATTTGCAATGTATGACCACATGACCAAGTATGTGAGAAAACATTTTTTTTTTTACAACATTATCAAATCAAAGTGTTGATTACATTATTATTGAATCAAGCATTTACCCGACTAACGAGGAATTAGCCATTATTGTAAACATTGATTCATAATTTAAAATGTGTAACATCGATGGCTTTAACTTATTATTAGAAGAGAGGATTTTCTGCTTTTCTCTGAGTGAATAATAAATAAGGCTTTGGACTGTTTGACGGACGATACAAGCTATTTCATGATAACATTTGTGTTGTCAAAATATTGCTTAGCATTATTACAATGAGGGTTGATAGACTCATATTTATATAATAAATCAAAAAGATATGAATTAGAGTAATCAGCAATAAAACAGTTTTGTTAATCTAGGAAACAAAACCTTATGTCTCTGGGACCTGGCTGACATTTCTGAGAGGAAATGTGAGATGACTGTCCTCTTCAAGTTGTCTGATGCACCTCACGGCACGCTGAAGTCAATCTTTCACAGACAGGGATGAACTCATCTAACGACACTCCAATATAATCTTCAACCAGAACAGTGTGGTCTGGCCTGCATCACTGTATTCATTGTACTAAATATAATTATGATGTAGAGTTTCAAACCCATTAACTCTGCAGAATAATGCAGTTAGTCGAAAGATTATTCATTATTCAAAATGTTATCGCTGCATCCCTCCGTTATTTAATTGCAGCCACACTCGGAACCTTTTTATCTCAGATTTGGCATTAAATGAAAAGTATGGTCACCGGATAATACGTTTCTGTCTATTTATTGAGTTTTAGAAAACAGCAGCTTTTAGGATTTTATTATTCTTCGTCCACACTGGAAGAGAAAACAATAAAGAACGCCATTCATTTTAAACATGGCTGCAGGTCTTCAGGTGTTTGGAAAAGCAGCCTTGGAGTCCAATATTCATTTTCCTTTCAGCCAACACAGGCTTTAATAACATTCTTTATCACATCTAATAATCTGGGCTGAAGGAGCAGCACAGAGAAGATGTGAAGCGTGGATTTGGCTGACAGTGAGCGGATGAAAGAGGAGTAAGGTTTGAAGGCATGTGACACGCTGTGAATCACTTCCTGGTGTCCTTCTGTGTCTGGCTGCTCCCCATTGTGTGCCTTTCAATCTTTGACCTTGACACCACTGGGGAGCAGAAGTGTGTTTTTAAAGAGAAGGACAAACCAACTGGGAGGACAGACAGACAGAGAGATAATCGCATGGAAATGGAAAAGAGACAACTGGCAAGTGGATCTTGAACTGTTAAATTAGATGTCACATTTTAACATATACAGTGCGTATAAGATGTTTATCCACTTCCAAGTTTCAAATATAAATGACAGGTTTTTACACATCACTGGTGCAGCCACTTGGTTTCACCAGTCTGATGTGTTAGATGTGGTGGGGATAGGCATTGTTCATGTGCCAGTTTCAGTAGTAGTTGCCGTTCCAGCTTCATAATTCGTCATAATGGGGGCTTTAATCAGAAGTCACGATTTCAAGTATTTTCCTAGTTCGCCTCCAATTGAAACCTTTCATTACTTTTGGATGTAATTAACACAACATTTAAATGAATGTGCATATGCAACGCTCCAACCGAACGTTTATATTGTTGAAATAATGTACCTAAAACAAAAATAACTCACATTTCACTTATGGTTATTTTGTTATGAAACCAAGCAATCACAGGCATTTCATGTGTTGAATGTGTTAGTATCTCTGCCTCGCACAGTGACACAAGTGTAGACAATGTCACTGTAGAACATTACATATATTCCAAGAGAAGGTGTAGAATAAAGGAAATGATTTACATTGCAAATGGTGGCAAGAAATCCAAAACCCTTTAGGAACACTTTGTCTTAAATATGTTTCAAGAACAAAAGCCTTCGGAGTAATATTTTTAAGTCGTTCAGAAATGAAGTTATACGTACAGTATGTGCTGTTGGTTTGTTGCTAGGTAAATTATACTCTAGGTCTAAAGTAGTCATTGAATCATCGGACGGTCTCTAATGCTGTACACAGTAAAGAAATAATTCTGTGAATTTGAAAATGAAACTAAAACGCATCACACTTTTATAAATTTCAATTGATTAAATGTTAAAATACAAATTACATATTGACCTTTTCTGATCCATCTTTAATATTTAAATCAGAAATGAAATACAATTTCAGTCNGTAGCTCACATCTATGCGACTCCTTATAGAAACGAGTTGTCACTTCTCCACTGGACTTTAACATAAGACGTAGAAAGAC
>NW_011369945.1:6333257-6366559 GCF_000735185.1 Notothenia coriiceps
TTCGTGTGTTTTCCGTGGGCACTTTGTTGCGTGTCAGCCTGACATTGTCATCACACGAGCTTAATTCTGTGATGATCTCACAAACCCAGCTGAGTGTCTATGCCGACCCAAAATAATGTGTGAAAACAATTTGCACTCATTCCATACTTTCCCACCATCTGTTTCCCTGCCCTCCTCTGATGCGTAATGTCAGCTAAAAGGAAGTGCAGATGGTGCCAGCAAGCATCACTTCTGATTCTTCAGGGTCTCACCTTTCTCTTTCTGTCATGAGCAACTCGGTTTGACGGGAGAGTGCAGGGGGGGCGGCGGCGACCCCACACATAACTCCAGAGTATCTCCGGAGGATCAGCTGCTGCTGGCTGAGACACTCTGAGGTGTGAAACCCTCACTGCCACTCATGAAGGAGATAAATGTACTTTCTGAAAACAGATAAGAATGCAGAGCGTAACAAATAGCAGAGACCGAACCCAATAACAGGCTGCAAGAAAAACTAATTATGGTGTTGATATTTGCACTAAAGATAATGACTATCCTCCAGTCAGCTTCGTGTTCATGAAGCAACACAGTAAACAACAGTAACACTCTTATGTATTTCACCTTAAATAATGTTTTACTGTGTTTTGCTTATCTTATAGAAGCAATAGACAGTTTCCATTAGGCATAGTCCTGGTTTTCTCACTGATTTTGTGTGTCGATTTTCCAAGAATAGTTTTGGAAAGCCTTCGTGGACCATGCACAAAAACAACCTGTGTTTGCTCCAGTACCGTCGGTTTAGGAAAGGATGGGGTTCTTAAAAATAAAGGTGTGATGAACATAGCACATATGATTGGTAATATGCAGGGAGATAACATTAATGTATTGGTTGGTAAGACCCATTAACCCATTGTTATGCGTTAAGATGGAGACCGAAAAGAGACCAATTATAACAATATTTAAAAGGTAATGTTTTTTGTTTGTGTTTTTTTCCCCATTCATATTTCAACATGTAGCCTGTGCTTCATGCCGACTCACAGCTGGAGACAGGCAGACACATGAGGTGATTCTCCATATTCATCGCCAGCACTGCTTCTTTATGAAGTTGTGCAGCCATAGCGTTTAATACAGCAGGTGGGAAAGAAGCTACAAAGGCTGCATTGCATTCTGGTCAAATTGTTATCATTAACGAGAGGATCTCTACAAAACATGCAGCATACCAGTGATGTTTGAGATTATATTTCTGCATTCAAACTTCAAACACGCCCTGCAAATACCTCATATGTTCTGATTCTGGGTTGGATATGTGCAGGAATAAGAGAAACCCTAAAGCACACAGAGCTGGCTGATGCTGCTGCTTCTGCCTGTATTGCTCTTGCTTTGGGTTAACATTTGCAGTTTAAAAATAGCAGCATTTGTTTCTTGAGGATGTTTGGACAAGGAACAATAGAGCCTTCAGAATATAGGACAGGCTGCTTCCTCCCGACCAAACCTCTTCCATGACTCTTATTTTTCTGCCAAAATATCAAGGATGTTGTTATTTAATGGAAAGCCAAAACATATCAAAATCATAGATGTTATTTCTCTCTCTCTCTCTCTCTCTCTCTCTCTCTCTCTCTCTTCCCGGTTCGCGTCAGAGCGTGCGCATGCAGCCTCCCCCCCCCTCCCTCCCTGTGTAGTACAGCTCCTCTCCGTCTCTCCCATTCACCACAGTTTACTATCACACTCGGACGGAGCGCGTACAGAGGTGCTGTTCTTCTTCTCTTTAACCCTCGTTGGATTATCACTGTGTTTTTCATCATGCTAGAAGTGGAAGGTAATAAATCACCGTTTTTACATTGCGGCTTTTACGCACCTGGCCTGTGGTATACACTGTCTTCCGGCAGCGTTGACTTGACGCGTTCCTGCTCCGATCATGATGTAGATGTATGCGGGTCTTTTCAAAGTCCGCGGATGTGACTTTGAATATCATTGACTTTGAGGCTAATCAGAGATGTCTGTAAATGCTATCGCTTTCCGTTGTGTAACTGGAAGGAGTGTCTCTCCGTGTGCGTAACGCTGATGCTGAATTTCATCAATGGAGATGTCCAGGAATTGCTTAAAAAATACCAGTTTCTTTATTTCCTTTCTCATGTCCTCGTTTGGAAAATTAGAATCCCGATGCTGAGGAAGCCGGTGCTATTTTAGTCTGCTGTGGGTTTTTCTTTATCTGCTTTGGTCTTGAATTATTCAGAAAGTTCTTTGATCTCGGCAGGGGAATAAACCTCATACAGGGAGGCTTGGACCTCTTGGCTCCCACAGGTCTGTGAGAAAAATGTGTCGAGGTGGAGACTGCAAATGAAATATTGTTTAAATGCAGCAATATTTACAGAACAAAGGCTTACAAATGGCAGTTTTTGATGGAAGTGTGATTAAAAGACTTGAGAAACTAACCAAAAACCATGCAGTGATTTTACTCCCCTCCCTCTCTATGAACAATGGGGAAGTTGCATTATTGGTCATGCAACCTAAAACATATTTAAGTTAGAAAATCCAAACAATCGGAGCTAATTTTGACCATTTACCAGTTTGTATTTCCCTATTACTGCAGTTTCATGACTGACTTGGTTTAAGGCAGTGTTTTGTTGCCAAGAGACAATAACCCATGTTTTCAGTAAGACCAAACCAGGCTTATGTCTTGTGTGCAGGTTAATGACGCTGTTCAGCTTTATTGAAATGAAGCTTTTGCTCGACCAGATGCCGGATTTTGTGTGCAGTGTTGATTAATCTAATGTTCTTGTTAAATGAGGTGATGCCGCTGGGTTTTAGTGCCGTGCTGCAGCTGGAGAAGAACACCGAATCGAGGTCACAAGTGCACAGATTAGAGGATGTGGATGGAAATGAGGACATCCTGGTTTTGTGTGTTGACCTCCAGCCATGCACTTGAAGCCTTGAACATGTTGTAATTATCCGGTGCACATATGTTTAGAGGTTCAGGTTTGATTGGCTTGTTTCACAGAGATTTTTAACAGCAGGATCTGTATTTTGGCTTCTTTAAAACCAAAAAAAGAGTAGTGTGCCCCTCTTGCTCTCCTCCTCCTCCTTCTCCTCCTCCTCCTCCTCCGCCTCATTCATGTGAATGGAGAGAAGCTGAGGGCGGAAGTGTGGGATGCTGCTAGACACTAGAAAAACATGCATTCACATTTAAAGGATCATCTATTTCCATATTTCTCTCACACACTGCTCCATTTTCCCTCTCGTTTTCTCCCTCCAGTGAACGGGACGCCGGCCAGTCAGCTGTCCACTCCTCATTCGGGAAAATCTCCCAGCCCCTCCCCGCCCAGCCCGGGCAGCCTCAACCAACGCATGGTAAGACAAGAATACACAAGCATACACACAAAAACAGTCAGCCATATATCGTTTAGTGACACTAAATCTATAACACATTCCCTCTCTGTTCTCAGGAAAATGACAAATCCATGACTGACAATAGGCCGACTACATCTTAGAGTTGTTAGAAATCCGAAGAAACATCCCAACATCTTTAGTGTCTCAGAAGGGGTGGGGCATTGACCTTTGACCTCACGCTTTGCTGCTCTGGGATACCAAGAATGTCAGGCTCGTGTTAGGATCCTCTACTGTTACCGCCCTTATCCAGTGTTAATAGATTTCCAAGGGCAATCCCTCATTTCATGCTGATTTTCTGTCACATTTCCACACATGCTGACCCACATCCTTTTTTCCTTGAAGAGAACTCTATCTGCCTTTTGGTAGCTACACAATTAATGAAGCTATCACTGACGTTTAGAGATCTGCCGCCAGTCAGTCATTTGTGCAATATCTAATCTAAAAATGACACTGATGGGTGGCTTTGTGAGCGGCTTGCTCCAATCTTCATGTCTGTTTTTATTCTGGGCAAAATTGGTTTGAAATCTCCGTTAGCCACCAAGCTGTGTACAAAAGCAATCTGTACCGACTGCTGATTTGGATTACTTTTTTATCATGTCATTTTGTACATGTCCTTTTGTGAAAATAATTTAGAAGCACATTTTATACTAGTAATTCAGATTATTTCAGTCATCTTTTTATTATGTACTCTGTCATTGACCTGGGTTTGAAATAATCTCTTTTAAAACATCATAACGTGTTTTCTGTAGCTAACAGAGAGACATGAGATTTGGGATGCAAATATACTTTAATATATGAATGCTGTATAGCCTCTATGGAGAATATACAACTGTGCAGAGGGAGCATGCAACTCAAATGGGAGAGAACATTGAATTTCACATTAGAGGGTTCATGTGTGGTGTGTTGGTGTGCGTGCATGTGTTCAAGTCGATTTTAATCCAGTCGTTGACAGTGACGGTGGTGAGCTTTTAATATCAGCCTTAAATCCTAATGAGACGGTTTTCTTGCAGCAGCTTGTAATTTGCAGTAACTCTAAGCCTGCTGCTGATTTAGTTCCTTTTCCCTCGCAAACACACACTTGCACGCTCGGTTCATCTCCTACATTAACATATAGACACAGCAGTATATGTAAACAGTGGATTTATATGGCCTCCAGCTTGCACATGCATTTGTGTACCACTTTTCTACCTGACTGCAGGGGAGTAACTATGATTTATTCTGCAATTATTTAGCTATTTATTGGTGCTGCCACAATGCTTTTTTTAGGAAGGAAAGGTTATGATGCAGTGTGAGTCAATACCTTTTAATAGGACACGAAAATGGAGTCTGTCAATAATGTCTGTACATAAATCAGCTGAAATCAACATAGCATAAAGAATGTATCTCTTGGGCTCAGTAGCTTTGGTCACCTGCTACATTGGATGTGCCAGGGAGAATGAAATAATGGTGGAGGGTCTGGCCTGTATGTTTCTGAATCCATCAGTGATGAGGTTATATTGATGTGATGTGAAGGTCAGTCAGGGACAGATCAGATTTGGGTACTGAGAACAGAAAAGGGGGCACTTAGACTCCAACGGTTGTCTGTGTAATGGAAGTTGGTCACCATACATGTCAACGTTAAAAGGGAAAGAGGTTGGCAAGTGCACACATTTAACACACAAAAACACACATCTTATTCTGCTGTTAATAACAACGATCATGGTGCCCGCTTTCTGCCAATCTGTTCTTTTGTATCATTTCCAAATTTTCAGAGAGCAATCCAAAGAAAAGTCAGGGTTAGTGAGGTGAAGTAGCGCTAACCAGATGTAATGAGAAAAAGAAGAAGCATATTGCCCCATCTTCTCCACAATCAACCTCACCCCCTGTCTTTTCGCCTCCGTCCGCTTTTCTCATCAAACATAAGCCTTCGCAAATGAGCTTTGTAGTGCAATCGAGGCCTCAGTGAACAACCTTTAGATTCTAGTTTCAGCGTTTCTCGAACGTGTATTTCTCAACACGAGATTATTTGGGTGTTTGTAATCGCTGACTCGGCACTAAGCCTGCAATGGCCTAGCTGGAGGGAAGGGAGGAAGCCTCACAGTCCATTATCTTACCCCTCCACTCTGCAGCTATACGATATAGTGTATTTCTCTTTTACACTTGCTTTTTCTATCTGCCCTGTTAGCTATTCTCCCCCTGTCCCTTCCCTCCGTGACAGTTTCTAATTTTCTCTTATACTTCATCTGTCACCCATTCTCATCCCCCCACCACCCAGCTCTCTCTTCCCCATATGAAAGGGTATTAACTTCACGCGGAGAAATGATATGCCATCATTGCCCTTGTAGATTAATTCTAAGCTCCTTTGAGAAGTAAGCGGCAAGTTTCTCACACTATATTTGCACATGTCTTCTCCCTTCTATGTCACCCCTGTGTAAACATGCATGAATAACCGAGTACTCACACATAAATCCTTTTTTGTTGTGCTTTCAAGTAAGCGAGTAGCTTTTTCACCCTTACACCTAAAACGCATAATTTATTCTAACCAAACCGTGACTCAGAAAATGACCTTTTTCTTCACATGAAACTAGCATTTTCACATCTGTGTTTTGAAAAGAACAACTAAGGCTAAAAAAAAAATGACATTTTAAAATGCCTTCAAAGCATTGCAAGTTACCATGAATCCATTTCCTCAGCAGCCACAGAGCCACAGTGACCTATTACGAGGATAGCATTTAAAGAGCTAACCTCGCTGGACCCTGCATTTAAACACTTAGAGGCACTCTGCTGACTGATGTGGGTTGTTCTCACTGCTCAGACCATCCTAACCCATTTCCCCGAGCAGAATACACAGACATGGCATTCCGCTGCAGCTTTTCACTTTCCATTTCACACATGCATAGCTGCAAGCACATAGACGTGCGCGGTTCTTCGTGGCATTTGCTCACAGAATCATGTTTGCTTCATAAAAAAACATTTTAATACATGAAATCACCATTTGTGCGCAGGCAGTAGACAACAGCCCAATGCACACATGCGCTTGGCCATGTGTTTTTTACATTTGATGCACTCTAGCATGACCCAATTTAATGAATAAGCAACACAACCATGAAGGACGGGTCAACATTCATGGTGTCATCTATCCCTTTCTACTTTTCTTTGAGGCCACTTGGATCATTGAAAGCACACTTAGCTTTCCGTATTCATCATGCTTTAATATTTGATATTAAACCTGCTGACACACGCATTCTGTTTTCTGTCAATATCCACTCTAAAGCACGTATGGATGAATTGAATGAGCTGGTGAGGTCAAAGTTATTCCCCGTCTGTTTCCTCCATTAGATGTGAGAAACACATGCAGGGAAATAAATCATTACAAATATGTGGAGTGCAGGGATTGACAGATTGAAGGCAAGTCAAACAGAAGGTTGATAATGCTAATACTAAACAACAGCTGTGATACAGACAGGTAGCCATTTTTGGTGAGCGTACTAGATGTGAAGAAGAGGCTATTGTCAAGTATGTCCCCTACATTCTCCTTTCACCATTGAGTCATTCAAGTCTTCAACCCATTGAATTGCATGCTCCATCTCTCATTACCGTCCATATTTTGTGTTGGGTGAATCATAATTAAATGACGTGTGTGTGTGTGTGTGTGTGTGTGTGTGTGTGTGTGTGTGTGTGTGTGTGTGTGTGTGTGTGTGTGTGTGAGAGAGAAAGCAAGCAGAGTGAAGGTGTGTATTATGATGTTGGTAATTATTGTCTCATCTCATCAATGTGAGTTTGTTGTTACTTCAGATTGTATTTGTTATTGCGTTGTACTTTATTTCTTTTTGTTCCTGTTGTGTTGATGTCATTAGATGGCTTGTCCAATTTTGTGTTCCTATGTCTTCCAAAAAGACTGGCTGCAGCACATGAGGAAACTGTGGAAGATTTTAATGCAAAATTAAAGCTTATACATTGTTTTATTCCTAGAAACACATGATTTTAATTTTGGCTCATATTTACATATCTTTAATTGGTAACATCACATTTCGTAAAAGGCGTTTTGCACTGCCATTTCCTTGTAAGATATGTAAATCTGAAAATCGTCTCTGTGCTCTATCACAGCCCAATTGTATTTGATAACCTGGTGCTTCATTTAAATATTGTGAGTTTGTCATGTAAGGCCGCCAGCTCTTCTTGGCTCATTTGTTTCAGTTTGTATTTTTCTTTGCTTAATGTATTAATTTCCATTTGTTTTCATCATTAAATTCATTGTCATTTCATTATCATTTTGTGTTTTTCTTCTCTTGCTTCTCATTGGTGTTGATTTATTATGTTCATCACACACGAAGACAGACAGGGATCATTTCCAGTCGATGTAGCATGATTATGATAGGATGTTTGGTTCCTCTTTGTTAAACTTGTGTCTGTATTCAGCCGAGCACAAAAGAGATTACAACACAAGCTCAGTCCCAGAGGTGTGTTCATCATCTCTGTCCCACTGCTTATTTTCCGGATGTGTTGTTTCTCTGGCTTAGACAGCCCATTTTTTTTTATTTTCCGTTAAACATTTAATCATGGCCGTGGGATTCCCTGGGATTGTGGCCCATAAGGAACGTGATTACAAAAAAAAAAGTCCTAATAACCAAAGCATAAAGTCAGAATCCCCAAACACTGTTGATCTCTTTGGATGAGAGTCAAACAGATTATGTTGCTCTCTGTCTAGACACCAAAATAAGAGCCAAGATATATTACTGTCCTTATGAGAGTCAGAGCGGGAACTCGGGACCAAACAAAGTACCCTGTTTCTATCAAATCATATTAGATGTTTTGCCCAACAAGGCGAACACCAATAAACCCTGCTTTTGCTAGATAATGCATGACAGTGAACGTGATAAGAAAGAGCTGGAGAGGAGGTTTGGCTCTCCAGCTCTGAAGGACGGCTTTAGGATGTGTGTGTTAATCGCATTCACACAGGGTCATCGAGGACAAGACTAGCCTTGATCTTAAAACAGTTTTGTGAATGTGTGGTGCATTTGTAATCCCAAATTGTACAGTTGACAAGACTTCCTTTTCATTCTTTCTGCTGCTACACGTCTGAGATGACGCTCCACTGTTAAGGTCATTCGTGGACATCCCGTTTAATTCACATTTACTCACCTATCAGCATTCATTCGCTGAGTGTTGTCCTCGGAGGTTGGAGAGCAGTAGCTCCAGCCGTGATGTGAAGGTTTGTCAGTGTGTGTGTTTTTGTTGTGGTGTGAGTCATAGCCAGAGCAAAAGTGTAGAGATGTAGAACTAGGAATAGTTTATGTTGTGTTGTGCAACAGGAAGAAAGTTGCATGGTCTAACAATAACAAGACAGTTCTTGCCAAATGTAAGGATCAATATCAACCACAGCAGACTATCTTTCTCACCGTGTCCTTGTTTTCACTTTCTCTGTCTCTCTACGCTTCTTATTTTCTCTTCACTCTTTCTATCTCTCCATCTGTCTCAAAGTTTTTCCGCACAGGAAAGAGAGACACAGTGTTCAAAGGAGGTTGAGCTTACCTCCCAGCCCGCAGACAGGAAACGGCCATATATAGGCTTCTGTCTGCTCACTGGAAGTCTCACAACCAACCTCTCCTCTCTCCTCTCTGTGAGCAGTTTCCATAGCAACAGTATTTTGTTTCCCTCGGTGGCAGGAGGAGAGAGATAGGAGTTCAAAATGAGAACGCCAGTGGAGGACGGGGCTGGATGTGAGATAAGGGCATAAGAGAGGAGAATATACGAGTCAGAAGGGGAATAAAAGAGCATGAGAAGGATGTTTTGTAGATAAAGCACAGGACGGTCATCAGCTTTATGGTTATTAAGTGGGTTTTCTTGTTCCGGGATGAGTGCCCAAGCAAAAACAATATTACATAAACCAAATTCAGCCTGACTCACAGCTACATTCACCTTGGTAGCTCTGAGGTCCCAGCAGCGGAGATGAGTAAACAAGCTGACAGTTACTACAGAGATATAGGGAAGCAGGGCCCTGTAAATAGTTCAGATCTTAGTCATTGTGATGGGAGACCTTTTCCTCTTTCTGCCTTGACAGCGAAGTCTTCAGGCTGTATCACAGTCTGACTGGGCATCATATAAATTAGAGGCTATTTCTAGGCAAGCTTTTTTTACATCGAGTACATCTGCGCTGTTGCTCAAATCCACCATGTGGAGTCAGAAGGAAACTGATTTAATGTGACAGTTTCAAAAGTTTTCAAAGGTTTGATGTGTGAACTTTTACTATACCCTTATAGCAGCCTTCTACACGTCACATTGTGCTGGCTCGGTTAGTATAAAAACAACAGGAAGCATCCATTAATTCAGCAACACTGTTTGGATCTCATCTCTCCTAAGGCGTCAGGTTTGATTAGTGTGTAAATTATGCTATGTTTCCCATTATAGAGCTTTAAAAACACTACACATGCACCGAAATCAGAGATAAGTTGTATTATCAGCTACAACATTAGTCAGCATCAAACCACTGATGCACTGCTCTCAGTTGCTCATGTATCACACACATAGTCCAGACCATTCACAGCGCAAAGACCGTTGTTATTAATTCTCATCGGCCAGCTTATCTTTTGGAGAAATTATGGTGGCTGCCACTTCAGTTACTGGCCAGGCGGATGTGCCAGCTGCACCTGGAGGATTTGTTCGAGCACTGGACATCTCCCAAATACCTTTAACTGATTTGTTCCTCACAGGTCTGACTGTGAGAGAACAGAGACGATGTTCATCTAATAAAAGAAAAAAAGAAATGAAGCTAATGGGTTTTAGAGGAGATGAGAACAGAAAGATGTACAGGAGCGAGGACAGACAGAAACAGGAGAGGGGTAGATTCTCATTTACAGTCCAGACTAGATCCTCGCTCCCCGCCCTCGGTGCTTCCATGACAACCAGACAGAAGGTTACGAGGTGGAGGGCGTAATGAGTTTTGGTCTTTTGATAGATGCAGACGCTGCATCTCTTTCCCCTTAATGACCTCCTGATGCTCACCAACCAAATGAGAGGCAGAATTCATCCACCTTTTATTTAAGTCACTAAAGTTGTTTTAGCTGTTATTAAATGTAGACGTGAGGAAAATAACTGTATAACATTTTACAGGATTGACTTAAAGTCGTATGAACGGAGAGGAGCTTATTGGGATGCAACATGGACACACACAGAGGGGGTTTGCTGAATAAGTAACCGGTTTATATTCAACTCAGTAGCCTAAGTAAATCTGTTCTGGCTCTTTTATGTGAGCACATAATACAGGGCAGCAAAGTAGAAAAGAGAGACATGCAAACACAAAGACAGACTTCAGGATGTCCCGAGGACAATGTACTTTTGTCTATTTTTGGACATGTTTCTATTCGGCTGGGATTGTAACAGAAGGGACTGCTTTATGGTGTTTGGTTTAGAGTGGAGTGGATTTCAAACTTTTTAAAAGGATAATTAAGATTTAAATATTTACCTCCCTCTCTACAGGGGTCCCAGGGTTCTTCCAGCTCTCTGTCTTCCACTAAAGTGTCCAGCTCGGTAGAAGACGGTGATGGACCTGTGACTGACGGTGAGGAAAATGATTGTAGCCATACTGTCATGCTTGTGCCATCTGTCTATCAGTGGGGAAAGGCGATGTACTTGCTAATATCATGCATGTGTGAATCATGTTATTGACCTTTGGTGCGTCTCGCTGTGTCTGCGCTGTACATCCTGTTTTCTCACACCTTTTACTTCTTCACCTCTCTGACTCAGTGACACTACAAACATCCATGTGCTGGTAAATGTCAAGGTACCAAGAAAATGTCATTATTATGTTGAGTCATGGATCTCTGATGTTCTGATCTTTATTAGAGGGCACAGAGACCATCTCAAATGTAAAAAATTAATCCAATAATTGCATACATTTAATTTATAACTTAGTTTCATGTTCACTTTTTAATTTTCTTACTTGACCGCCATTTACAGAGCTCTTTACGCAAAGCTGTAGAGTGACAACATGTCCACCAGAAGAACTACAGCTCTCATTGGCTTTGAAACAAAACATATAAATAATAAAATAAAAACATATTTTGAAACTGATGATGGTACTATAATATGTTTACATGTATTTGTTATAACCTATATATTTTAGGTATCTGTGATATCTTCATTCATTAGTTTTTTATCATTCCATTTACATTTTCTTTACAGTTTAATCAACTAATTGTTTTATGTATACCATTTATTTTCATATCATTTTTACAAATCTTATCTTTTAGTCTTGTTGGATATAAATGAATGAATTGTAGCAGTAAAAGCTTTAGCCTTTAGGTCCTCTCCTATTACGTTATCAGCCTGGAAGTGACTTTGAGTCCCCCAGCTTCTCTAAACCTCGGCCTTCTTCCCTTGCAGCTGAGGTTTTAGTCGACGAGGTTCCAGCTGTGCCGTCCTACATATCGGACCGCTACAAGGTGGGACGCACGTTAGGAGATGGGAACTTTGCAGTGGTCCGGGAATGTGTGGAGCACACTACAGGACGGGAGTACGCTCTGAAGATCATCAACAAGGGCAAATGCAGAGGAAAGGTGAGCTATGACTCTAAAAGCAAAACGTATAGAATTGCTGATTGCCTAAGTGTTCATTGGAGAAAAAGACTTTCAATGTATTCACTAGTTCTAATACTTTGTTGATGTCAATTAAACTACAAGAAAGACAAGAAAAATTACAGTTTGCATCAGGGGACAAACTTCCTAGTACTTTAGGATTAATGCTGGAGATCAAATTGAATATTTTTAGGATCATTAATCTTGATCTGTGTTATTTAAAGAGAAGTTAAACACCATTTGGAAAATCCTCTTTTTACTTACCAGAAGTGTGTGTGTGTGTGTGTGTGTGTGTGTGTGTGTGTGTGTGTGTGTGTGTGTGTGTGTGTGTGTGTGTGTGTGTGTGTGTGTACACCGTCAAAGCAGTATTAGATGTTATTAAAGGAGCAACAGAGCACACACACATCACAGCAGGAGAGGGTCTGGTGTTGAATAACCTTTTTTTCCATTAACACATTTGTTACCCCCGGCTACAACATCAATTTCACTTCCTATTTCTAGGAGCACATGATCCAGAATGAGGTGGCCATCCTGCGCAGGGTCAAACATCCAAACGTCGTCCTGCTCATAGAGGAGGTGGACACTTACAGCGAGCTCTATCTGGTCATGGAGCTGGTCAAGGTGTGTGGCCATGTTTGTTTACTGTAATCACATGTTTATTTGTATGTGTTTGTGCTTCATATGCTCTGGCTATGGACAGGCAGGGATATGTGGCCAAACAAAGATAATGGATGTTTTAAGATAAGATAAGAAGGACATTCTTGTGCCAGAGTTACAAAGATACAATAAATATGATAATAATAGTACCAATAATAATAATAATAATAATAATAATAAAACTGTACAATAGCAGTGCAGTAAAAAGAGAAACAAGAAACAAAGATGGACAAGTTATGATTGTAAAAAAGTCAGGATTGTTAGAGTTAAAAAAAAATGTAATAGCTTATACGTAATTGCACATGTTATTATTGCACATGATTTTGAAGTGGTTTCTCATAATGATATTGCACATACTGGTGGTCCGGCAGTTTTCCTTACTGAAGGGGGAGGAGTTATAACGTTTTATGGCCACTGGGAGGATTCAAGATTCAAGGCTTTTATTGTAATTTGTACATGGCTACAGTGTAGTTATGACAATGAAAATATTACTGTAGGTCACAGACTCCTCAGTGCAACACAATAAAACGGATACAAAAAGTGCAAGGAAACAATAGAATAGAATAGAATAAGTGCAGAAAGGAAAGACCTCCTGTGGCGTGCCATGGTGGTCCTCAGCGGTCTCAGTCTAAAGCTGAGAACACCTTTTCTCTATACAAGTTGGTGATCATTATGTCCAACTCGAGAGTGACAGAGACAGAGCTGTGACATTTAACCGCTGAAGCAAATAATGAATTCCAACCAGCCACACACTGGGACCCAGAGAATCGGTCTGTGGCCCGGAGCGCTCGTGTGTTCACATTCTTTATTCTCCCTCTCGCTCTCTGAGTCAAGAAATGTTTGTGCATAATTCAGAAGCCAGGAATGTGATCCATCTGTTCGTGTTGTGGCGTAGAGTTACTACAGAATATAGATGAGAGGCAATCTGTGGAAGAAGTGTGTGTACGTGTGAGTGTGTCCAAAATAGGAGGATCGAGAGGAGGCTGTAGAATAGATGAATGAGGTTTAGAGAGTCTGGGAGAGTGGCAGGGACTGAGAGAGAGAGGGAGGGAGGGAGGGAGAAGGATGCACTACAAGGGGAGGAGAAGGGTGAGTGCAGTGTGAGGGAAGGTACCAAAAACATGGCGAACATATCGTTTGGTGATCTTTTTCCTTTTTGTGCTAGGTCCCTTATTTAATTAATGGAAAGCGTGATATTTCAGACAATAGTTTCCAGTTTTAAAAATAGATAGAAAGCAAGGCCCAAAAATAAATCGTTTTTCAGCATGGCATGGAAGAACTTGCTTGTCCAGAGGCTTGAACTCAACCCCATCCAACACTTTTGGGACGCCAACTGTTAGCAGAGCTTCATCGTTTGTCACCCGTGACCGACCTCACTAACACTGCTGTAGCTGAAGTGGAGAAAAGTCTAAAGTGCCCAAGTCTTGTGGAAAAGCCTCCCAGGAAGAATGGAGGATGTTATAGCAGAATATTAATGTATATGCCTTTTGGGGATAGGATTGTCAATGGTTACATGTATGTCTTGGACTTTTCTTCTTTATTATTCACATATAGGTGTAATATCTTGGTGTCAACATACCTTTGACCACATGTTTGAGATAGAGATGTGGTAATGCTGACATGTCACTGTGCCCGCTGGATGCTGACTGTGTCAGATCCTGTGCTAGGAGAGAGAGTTAAACAGATTCAGCCCTATTTTAAGCTCTGTTCCACTTAGTGCACTCAGAGAGAGAGAAAGAAACAGAGAGAGGGGTGGGGGGCTGGGAGTTCATACAGAAAGGTAGAGAAAGAGCCTAAAAGACAAGAAATGTAAGGGGAATTTGAAAGAAAGTGATATGTTTCAAGCTTGTAAAAGAATAAGAACACAGTTTACTCCTCCAGCTGCTGACCAAACAAAATCCCTCCCTAATGAATCCAGAAGCTGGAAACTCTCTTCAGTGGAAAAGAGGAGCTAACTGTGAAACCTGTCGGGTTGTGTGTGTGAAAACGCCAAACACACTCCTGTTCCTAATAGCTGTCCATCATGATTTGTCTGCAGGGGGGGGATCTGTTCGATGCCATCACCTCTGCCAATAGGTACACAGAGAGAGACGCCAGCGGCATGCTCTACAATCTGGCCAACGCCATCAAATACCTCCACAGCCTCAACATTGTGCACAGAGACATCAAACCCGAGAACCTGCTGGTGAGTGTCTGCATGTGTCCATACAGGATCCTACATCTCTTGCCGCAGTATAGCTTCCCTGTGAATGGACAGTGAAGGGCTATCAGTCACTCTGGACCGAGATGACTCATCGCTGCTGCCCTCACACCTCCCGCACACTCCTTCCCCTCCCTCGCCTGTGCCTTCCCTCCCTCCTTCTCCCTTCTGTCGACCTCCTCATTTTCTTCTCTTCTTCTTCTTCCCTCAACTACTGTTCTTCCTCCCCCTTTTTGCCCCTCCCATCACTGCTTACAAGATGTGTTGCAGAACATGGTAGCAGTGAATGAACAACAATTTAAAAAGACGCTGAAATGTCTGGACAACTGTTAGTACACGAAAAAGGGATTATAACAGCGTGAAGGTCATAGTTTGTTTCAGTTATACTACTGTGTAATTATACCCACCCTCTATTACATACATAAACATGTACAGTATTTGCTAATACCTTACCAATGCAATTTTTGATTGCAAGTCACTGGAGGTTCGAACCTGTTAAAGACTTACCTCCCAGTGGTATTAACAAAAAGGATATCGCTGCATACTGCTCCCCCCCTCAACCCATGTGTTTAACTCACAGAATAGTTACATTATTCTACACACAAAAACAGAGTTATTCAAAAAAATGGATATACAAAACCATTAAATATCCCACTTCTTTTTTATGTGCATAGGTGTATGAGCATGGAGACGGCAGCAAAAGCCTGAAACTGGGAGACTTTGGTTTGGCGACTGTGTTGGACGGACCTCTCTACACTGTTTGCGGGACCCCGACATATGTAGCACCAGAAATCATCGCAGAAACAGGGTAAGAGTTAAGGTTTCAAATGACAACTTAGAGAAATGACACACAGGCCACAGCCTATATATACACTGAACAAAAATATAAATGCAACACTTTTGTTTTTGCTCCCATTTTTCATGAGATGAACTCAAAGATCTAAAACATTTTCTATGTACACAAAATAACCATTTCTCTCAAATATTGTTCACAAATCTGAAAAAATCTGTGATAGTGAGCACTTCTCCTTTGCCGAGATAATCCATCCCACCTCACAGGTGTGGCATATCAAGATGTTGATTAGACAGCATGATTATTGCACAGGTGTGCCTTAGGCTGGCCACAATAAAAGGCCACTCTGAAACGTGCAGTTTATATTTATTGGGGGGGTCTGGGGGGTCCGAAAACCTAGGGTTAAACCATAACCCTAACCCTAACATGTCACCCATCTCCTTCGCATAGAGTTGATCAGGTTGTTGATTGTGGCCTGTGGAATGTTGGTCCACTCCTCTTCAATGGCTGTGCGAAGTTGCTGGATATTGGCAGGAACTGGAACACGCTGTTGTATACGCCGATCCAGAGCATCCCAAACATGCTCAACGGGTGACATGTTAGGGTTAGGGTTAGGGTTTAACCCTAGGGTTTTCGGACCCCCCCAGACCCCCCCAATAAAGCAAAACTGCACGTTTCAGAGTGGCCTTTTATTGTGGCCAGCCTAAGGCACACCTGTGCAATAATCATGCTGTCTAATCAGCATCTTGATATGCCACACCTGTGAGGTGGGATGGATTATCTCGGCAAAGGAGAAGTGCTCACTATCACAGATTTTTTCAGATTTGTTAACAATATTTGAGAGAAATGGTTATTTTGTGTATATAGAAAATGTTTTAGATCTTTGAGTTCATCTCATGAAAAATGGGAGCAAAAACAAAAGTGTTGCATTTATATTTTTGTTCAGTGTATGTATCACTTCTTAATGCATTAAGGCTTCAAGTTACAGATTTGTTTAGTAAATATTGTTTTTCTTAAGAGAATGCTTAAGATGTTAATATTTCCTTCTTTCTCTGTATCTTTGCCTCACGTCATTATATTCCTTGTCCTTGTGCAGGTATGGCCTTAAGGTGGACATCTGGGCAGCTGGAGTCATCACCTACATCCTGCTGTGTGGTTTCCCCCCCTTCAGAGGGTAAGCTAACAGCTGGAGCTGCACCACGAAGTGAAAAATGCTCATTCACTTTAAATATACTAATGTCATATATGCCTTCCTAGTGCAGTATTTCATTTAAATAGACACATTCACATGAAAACGTTTTTGTTTGCAGGAGCAGTGACGATCAGGAAGTGCTTTTCGATCAGATCCTAATGGGACAGCTAGAATTTCCTCTGCCGTACTGGGACAACGTGTCAGAGACAGCAATGGTGAATATATATTTTCATGTATTACAGGACATGATCTTTATGTTGGAGGAAACTGACTTGACTCACCAGTGTTTGTTTGCTTCTTAAGGAGCTGATTCGATCCATGCTGGAGGTGGAGGTGGATCAGAGATACACTGCCCTCCAGGTGCTCGAGCACCCTTGGGTCACTGTAAGTACAGGAACAATTGAGCTAACATGTCGATTCGCGATAGTTTCCCATCAACTCAGATTGTTTTCCTCTCCTCTCTTTTTGCTCGATACAGGATGAGGGTCTTTGTGAGAACGATCATCAGTTGTCAGTAGCAGGGAAGATAAAAAAGCACTTCAACACTAATCCCAAGAGCAACGACACGACTGCAGGAGTGTCCGTCATTTCTGTAAGTCACCACAGCTAGAAACTACAGTACCCATAAACCAACTGGTCTAACAGATTGTCAGGTTCAATTGTAGTTAAACTGGTTTATTTAAAGGTCTACAGTTTTCCTTTGTTCTGCCGCTAAAGACAGATCCGACTCTCTTAGTAAAGTTTGTTTTGTTCTGTTTTTAAGTGAACTGGTGTTTAGTTTGATTGTGCTGGTTTCTCTTTGTATTCAGCTGGATGACAGCTTTTCTATGCAGAGATCTGGGTCGTTGGATTTCTACCAGCACCCGGCCATGTACTGGATAAGGTACGCCAGGTTTCCATAGAGACACAACCGGGTGGAAATCAAAATAAAGAGAAATATTGTCTTTGAGACTACTGCTTTGACAGCTTCATGTCGTCCCTGCTCTTTGGTCGTTGTGTCCCTTGCTCGCTGTAAACATATATTTTGTGCAGCACATTCATCACTGTCATCTGTTTTTGCTTCCTTTGTTTTGTGTTTCCTGGAATGTGTGAATGGGGAACTGCAAGTCACTATTAAAAATACCGTTTTGAATGTCTCAGAATTGAATATGTTGCGCATGTTTTACAAGGAAGTAAGCAAAGTGACCTGGCTGAGGTTTTGTCTTTAGTAATGGTCACCTTCTGTTTGCACTATTTCTTTGTGAGTGCTACCTTACAAAGAAATAACCCTGTGTGCCTGCTTGTTGCTTTCAGTGATGTTTGTATCAATGTCATACTCCCCACCTGGCTGCCTCTACTGATAGCCCTTGCTATATTAAGCTCCTGAACTCCTGTTGTGTGACTTTATGCATCATTGATTTATGGACGACCTAGAGGTTTTGTGATTACAAATGTTCCTAGTTATAAGAGGAATTAATAACAGACCTGAATACATAAATAAGAGATTAATTCAATGTATTACACAATGTAACAACTGTAGCTTAACATCTTTATTAAGAACAATATAAAAACGTTTTATGAATTTAATCAAAACTCTTCATTTACGGGTACATTTTCATTGATCTTTTCATTGAATTACCGTAATTTTCGGACTATAAATCGCACCTGAATATAAGCCGCAGCAGCGGCATACCACTCTCGGTTCCACTTTTACTTTTGGGCGCTACCTGTCTCACTCTTTTCCGGCCTCCAGCTTTTCCTGCTGGAACCCGCCGCTTAAAGGTAGGGGTCCGCGGACCGGCCATAGAGCCCATAGAGTTAAAGGTGTTGGCCGTTAGCTGTAAAAATCCATAGATTAGCCGCACCGTTATATAAACCGCAGCGTCGAAAAATAGGGAAAAAGGCGCGGCTTATAGTCCGAAAATTACGGTACATAGGAAGTCATGTTTTCTGAGGTAAGTGATAAAAAGGGGTTATCTGAATTCAGGAGCAATTCAGTATAACTTGAAAATGTAAATAGCAAGTATATCATTGTTTATTGTATCCTAGGATTATTATTACTCATTGANACTCTTCATTTACGGGTACATTTTCATTGATCTTTTCATTGAATTACCGTAATTTTCGGACTATAAATCGCACCTGAATATAAGCCGCAGCAGCGGCATACCACTCTCGGTTCCACTTTTACTTTTGGGCGCTACCTGTCTCACTCTTTTCCGGCCTCCAGCTTTTCCTGCTGGAACCCGCCGCTTAAAGGTGGGGGTCCGCGGACCGGCCATAGAGCCCATAGAGTTAAAGGTGTTGGCCGTTAGCTGTAAAAATCCATAGATTAGCCGCACCGTTATATAAACCGCAGCGTCGAAAAATAGCGAAAAAGGCGCGGCTTATAGTCCAAAAATGACGGTAGTTGTTTATATATTCCATTATAAATGAGCAATTTGTTGCTTCCCTGACTGTCCAATTAA
Organism: Notothenia coriiceps; assembly: GCF_000735185.1. NCBI lineage: Eukaryota > Metazoa > Chordata > Actinopteri > Perciformes > Nototheniidae > Notothenia > Notothenia coriiceps. Next base: position 6,352,459 of record NW_011369945.1, read on the forward strand.
ATATCTAAATGATGACTTGCTTAACATAATCAAGGCTCTCCTGGTCCTCCATACTAAATGACTGTGCTCCTGGATCCTTACTCAAATGGTTCTAATTCAATCTTCTCCTCTTCCTCCCTCCTTCAGGCCACCCCTCTTGATAAGGAGGGGCCGATTCTCCGACGAGGACGCCACCAGGATGTGAAGCTCATGTCTTTGCAGATGATACCGACGGTGACAACAGTAAGAAACATCAACAACGAAATCTCTACGGGCGGATCCTCCCAGTTGCCTCCCAGGCCGGCCCATGGCCCCTCCCTCTCTGACCCCTGACCCTTCCCCGAGCCCCAGCCTCCCTTCTGACTCTGATGACATCTCCATCAGCTCAGCCAGCACCGCCTGCTCGCCCTTCTAGAGAGGATGAGGAAGAGGAGGGGAGGAAGAGGAAGAGGAAGAAGCGAGAAGTACAAATCCTCGTCCAGCTCCTCCCTCTATATGGAGGAGGAGGAAGAGGAGACGTCAGCTTTCTCTTATCTAAGGCTGGGGGTGAACAAGGGAAAACTGTGGAGGGATAAAAAACAACAACAAATTAGAGAACAACTTTTTGCTCACCTGAATCCATCTTTCCAAACCTTGAGGAGAGATTGATCAAAGGGTGGAAAGATATGGTAGTTTGGGAGAAAGACTTAAGAGGCAACCAGAAACAGGAGGAAGATGGAAAGAAATGAAAAACTTGTATTTATTTATTTGTAACGTTCTCTCATCCGAGCACATGTTGCAGAGCTGGAGGAGCGAGAAAGGGCGTTGACCTTTCAGTGATGATCTGGCCTCGACATGGAAACTTCATCATGGTGGAGCTGCTCGACAAGGCAATATGAGAATATGGACCAATGTTCATGTTTTATTGAACCTTATTTATTCATTCTTTATTCACTGCATTTTTATATGTATTTCCCTTTTTCATAAAGGATACCTTTTTGTTGACTAGGGGAAACGAAAATGATAGGAAAGTGTTAGAAGTAGAGCTCAGAAATGCTGAAATAGACTAATGTTGGAATATGAGAGCTACACTGTGTAGAGGAAGGAGTTTTTTTCTTACAAATGTGTTAAATATAGTGTTCGTAGAAAAAGATAAATGACTGATTGTGTTCAGTGCTATAACTCTGTGCTCCACACAGTATTGGCGTTGCCTTCCTGTAATGTTGGATTGCAGTATTACAGTTTACATTTTACACAGACTGCTATTAAGAAAATAATGGTGCATTTGATCCCTTCTTGTAATTTTGTTAACTGCTTTGTTCATGATATATTGATACACACAATTCAGCAGCATTCTGGTGCTTGTGTAGCAAACTCAATTTTTTTTCACAAATTCACAATCATTCTGAATTGATATCATATTAATCTTGGTATGTTGTCATTTTCATGTACACATATAAAGCCTTGTTTACATTTTTTCTCTAACAAAGGCATATTTCATCCACATTTTCCAGCAGTAATGAAAGGTATAATTGTTTCAGCCTATGTGTACCACTTGAATGGGTTTGGAGGAGTGTTTTGTGGTAAATGTATACAATTAGCCGTTTATGAGGGTTGCCTATTTGCACAAAGTACTGCAGTCAAGGTGCAGTCAAACAGAGAGAGACGGTTTGGATGTCTGAGAACCAGCAATTCTGGAAAGCAGTAAAGTTAAAGGATGGTGGAGGAATGATTCAGCTCTGTAAAACCTCATTCATGGCTTCATTTATTTAGATGAAAGCATGACAGACATAGTAGCCTATTCTTATAAAAAGAATTCAGTTTCGTGATGAAATATTGTTTATAGGTTATGTAAATAACACAATTTCATTTATTTTGATAGTTCACAATACAGTATATTTCTTTACTAGCAGTAAGTCTATCAAAAAAACTAAAAAACATTCATGTGTCAGCAAAGAAAAAAACAAACAAAGCAGAGATCATGATGATGAAATGACACAGTACAGTTGAGTTAAAAAAGACCATTTCAACTTGAAGTTGTAGCGCCTGGATGGATCTACGCAGACACATCTAGAGAGGACAGCCATCTTTGCTTCCTGTCAGACACTGGGAATGATGTCACTTCCTTTGCAAAAGCAACTGGTAAAGGAATTTCCAGTAACTGATGTGAGATAACAGAAAGGAGAAGCCAGAGGGGGGAGAGAAGTTCCTTTAAACTTGTTTTTTACTTAATTTTTTTGACTTTTTACAGCTGATCTCAGTGCAGTCGTCACACTTGTCTGTTTCTGTGTTTATAATCTCATCATCACATATACAGTAATGTGCCGGCATATTGACCAGATCAGTATGAATTTGTTGTGCTGTTGGAATCAAGCACATGGGCACATGTGGTTTACCAAAGTGCTCTCCCTGCTGCACCACAGTATTACAACCTGTTGCAATACCAATACCTGTACCTCTGTTCAACAATGGTCTACCAATAGTAATAGTAATAATTAAAATATGTTTCAAAAACACATTGTATCTTTTTTTAAGCTTTAAATGAGTAGAATCTGTTTGGTTGGTGGGAGATTGTTTTACTTTTATCAGACAGGCAGTACACGACTCCTGCGGTGATGGCGGATTTATTCTTAATATTAAACTGTCAAATAAATGCACAGTTGAGTAAGATTTGTTTGTTATTTGAAGGGGTGGCACTTGACTAGAGAGGTACTTGATGTAGTTATGAATCCCACAACAGTTGAAGACAGAGGTTTAAAATTTTTAAAAGTTGACTTAAAAACAAAACTACATAACAATATAAATGTTTGGTCCCCGAATGTCCTATATTCAATTCAAGATAAGAGCCTTCAAGTTTATGACAAAAATATATATGGGGAACTTTTCACTGTGCTTGAGGCGTCAGCCTGTTACACAGCACATATGGCTCTAAGACAGCTGCCTGAGCTCTCCCTATGATCCTGCCAGTCACATTACCAGACCATGACTTTATATTTCTATTTTTACATCGAACACTGTTGCAAGTGGAAACATTGTAGGTCCGAGCACTTTCTGTGACACGTTGGCAATTGTAATATATCCCTGCATTGAGAAAAGCTGTCCATCTTTCTGAGCTTTAAGACTTCCAAAATTATGATTTTTTTTTAGTGTCATCCGTTCAGTGTTGGTTGGCCTCTTGTAGTTTGATGAGCCTGTGTAACATTTTTTCTCAAAGTACAGCCAGTGGCGGCCTTCAGAAATAGTTTTGTGTGGCCCATGATGGTAACATGAAATGCATGCATTATATTTTAGTCATCCACTGTCCATTTCTTACTTTCACTAGTCTTAATATCTTACATTTACTACACTACTCTACAGATTATGAATGAGAGCTTAAAAAATACTGGTTGCATGGCAACTGGTCATACTAGTGCGCCACAAGAAATATCACAGTGTAAATTAGGAAAATAAATGCGTCACAGTATGGTATATCATAAAAAGTCATACAAAAGGTCCATGTAAAGTAGGCCAGAAATTCGGAAAAACAACTGGAGCATGTTATATAGTATATAAAACAAGTCAAGATATAGCTTTTCAAAAAATTGGGAAAAAGTAGTAATAAAAAAGTCATATTGTATTTTGTGAAAGGTCTCATTATTGTTTGTTTTAAATATACTAAAAAGCAATGTTGAAAAACATGAATAAAAGTCATAGTAAAGCATGTTGAAAGAAAGTCATAGTATATAGTACCGGTATGTTGAAAATACGTTTTATGTATGTTGATCAATATGAAAAAAAATTACATGAAAGAATGTTAAAAATGCCTACATTTGTTTTAGTTCATAATTCATAAAAAGTGATAGTATGGTATGTCATGAAACGTCATACAAAGGTCCATGTACAGTAGGTCAGAAAGCCATAATGTAGCATGTCAGAAAACGAATGCAGAGCCATACAAAGACATTTATATGGATCTCTTTATACTGTGTGCCTCGAACAAATGGAGCATGCATTTGTTATTGTGGCCACCAGGGGTCAGTCTAACAATTGTAATGCAGCAAAGAAGAAAATCCATGTTATCGAAATGCAGCAAGAGCAGAGCAAGAGCAGCAGTGATAGGCTATCATTGTAACGTTAGAAGTCAAACGATTTCCCAAATTATGGGGTTTTCGCGATAAAGCGCTTTCGAGGCTGCACATGTGTAGACAACCCCACAATGCTTTGCGCACGGAACCATATCCAAATCTTTGGCGGAAATCGCGCTCCATTCAAGGCGGGGCCTCGCATATGACGCACACCTGCACGCCTGTTCCACAATTCTTCGTTTTCCGAGGCTAGGAAGGATTCTTGCCTCGCTTCTGAAGCAACTGACTCGGAGGTACATGTGCTACCAAGCAAGCCTCCTCGACATTGAGAAAAACCCTGTGATGGCTTACTAAACTAACGTGAGCCGACGGTAAGTGAGTTAGCTGACTAGTTAGCTGACGGTAAGTGAGTTAGCTGACTAGTTAGCTGACTAGCTAGCTGCTGTTTTACATTACATTACATGTCATGTCACTTGTTAGACGCTTTTATCCAAAGCGACGTATATACTCAATACTGTGGACAGTCCCCACAGGAGCAATTTGGGGTGAAGTATCTTGCCCAGGGACACAACGACATACTGACTGCAGTGGGGTTTGAACCTGTGCTCCTATGATCCCAACACCAACGCACTAACCCACTGTGCCACAGCCTCCCTTAAGCTGTTGCTTTACTGAATCTGTATCTGAACACCGCAATCATGAGTGAAGATGATAATTCAGCCTCTGCAAACAGAGACAGGGACTCCACTCTCCTGCTCACTAAAGACGGACAGAGGTACTACGTGAGTAAGAGCGGAGTAGTTGACAGCAGAAATGTGATAACTCCGCACGAACCGGACAACAACGCCTCCTCCTATGACATGGATGATATGGACGAAGAGAGCGATGTTCTGGACACTTCGGACCCCAGAGACAGCGCCGCCAGCCCAGAGGAACTGAACGACGATGAGACCTCGGAGGGGGACAGCGCCCCCAAACAGTGCACCTATGACGGCTGCACGGAGACCACCACGCAGGTGGCCAAGCAGCGGAAACCGTGGATGTGCAAAAAACACCGCAACAAGATGTACAAAGACAAGTACAAGAAGAAGAAGAATGATCAGGCCATGTCCACTGGAAAAATTGATGTAAGATTATCTTTAAGCTTTATAGACACACGGCCATAAAAAGCACTAAATCCAAGTTGTTATCATTATTATTATTATTATTGATTTTTAAATACCTAGATGCATTTAAATAGTTCCAGGGCTGTCTACCGCTTTAGTTGTTCGCCTCGAAAAAAGTCATAGTATTGAATGTTAAAAATATGAATAAAAACCAAATTAAACCCATTGCAGTTACAATACCAGGGCTGAACAAATAATAGCTTTTGTTTGTCTGTTTGAATTGAATTAGGAGAACTCAGAGGAGCGGCCTGTATCAGTGAACAAACAGCGTCTGGGCGCCATGGGGGACCGGCCAACCAGACCCTCCCTCATAGAGCAGGTCCTCAACCAGAAGAGACTGGTGAGTCCATTTTGGTCCGATTGACTGGCTGCTGACATTTTGAAGGAAAATCTTTATAAAACACATTTGAAAAATTGAGACTTTTCTTCAATAAAATATTCATAAAAATTGGAATATGCACAACATTGGTGTACCGCTGCAACTCCAAAAAAAGACACAAGGCATTGCACATACATAAATGTTTGTTGTTGTGATTTGCTCTTGATTTCAAATGTGTGTCTGTGTGTCCTGTAGTCCCTGCTCAGAAGTCCAGAGGTGATCAGCTTCCTGCAGCAGCAGCAGCAGCTCCTGGCCTCACAGAGCCGCAGCCAGGCACAGCAGCAGTTCCCGGGCTGTTGACGCTGGGCAGTTTTACCTTATTGTGATGCATAGAGAACACTGAAAAAACACTGGTACTGCATTCGTAAATAGATAGTAACCATACACTGTATACATTGAAATCCCCAGCCAAACAGCCCTGCTTAAGAAAGAATAAAAAGGGACATTTTAAAGGCGTGATGAGACTGCTGGACTAAACTACATGAATTGATCTAAATCACTTGAAAGATATGCATTTCTAACCATGTCTAGTGCTATCTCTCTTCTATTCTCATTTTAATTATTGTAGTAGCATTAATTATGAAGGCATTGTATTATAATTGTCCAGAGGCCTGTACTGCGAATCCAGTTCAACATACCCTGGATATGTTTGAGTTACCCGGTTTACCTAATCCAAAACAAACACGCTCTCGCTAAGCCGTCCTACGACGCTGGTTATCAACTCGGTAACTCAAGCCAGGGTTTCTTTGTCCGGCTGAGTGCGCGTTCACATGACAGGGCGGGGTTAGCAACATTTGACCAATCACAAACATGGAGAAGCGTACTGACATAGTGTAACCCTAACCCTAACATGTCACCCATCTCCTTCGCATAGAGTTGATCAGGTTGTTGATTGTGGCCTGTGGAATGTTGGTCCACTCCTCTTCAATGGCTGTGCGAAGTTGCTGGATATTGGCAGGAACTGGAACACGCTGTTGTATACGCCGATCCAGAGCATCCCAAACATGCTCAATGGGTGACATGTTAGGGTTAGGGTTTAACCCTAGGGTTTTCGGACCCCCCCAATAAAGCAAAACTGCACGTTTCAGAGTGGCCTTTTATTGTGGCCAGCCTAAGGCACACCTCTGCAATAATCATGCTGTCTAATCAGCATCTTGATATGCCACACCTGTGAGGTGGGATGGATTATCTCGGCAAAGGAGAAGTGCTCACTATCACAGATTTGTTCAGATTTGTGAACAATATTTGAGAGAAATGGTTATTTTGTGTATATAGAAAATGTTTTAGATCTTTGAGTTCATCTCATGAAAAATGGGAGCAAAAACAAAAGTGTTGCATTTATATTTTTGTTCAGTGTAGTTAGGTGCGCGTTCACATAAAAGGGGTGGTATCTGGAGCATTCGACCAAACAATTCGACAAACATGGAGAAGCGTACTGACAGCGCAGCGTCATACTTCCTGAATGAAAAGTCAACTATAATATTAATAAAATATGAAGAAGTTAAACTTTAAACATCCATGACTTAAACACTTTATCCAGGATAAAAGCCACATAGCTGCACCTGCAAGGTGAATACAGCTGGTAAAAGAAAGTGTTTGAATGCGTACATTAACAACATTTATTATATCACTGCCCCGTCTAAGACACGATCTGACTTTAATTACATTTGACTCGAGTGTTTTGTCAACTTAATGTGTTGCTTAAAATAATACTTCTGCATACAGTATGTGACACTGTGAGTGTTGCACGGCCAGATACAGATCGGCTGACTCAGATAAGGAAATATATGATACATTATGATGTGATATGATGTGATATGAATGATAATGGGACACATCGACGTCTGCACTCACAGTGCCGCGGACTGTAGGCAACGTAATGTTACTTTGATCCGGTTATGTTGTGGGAGATATTTAATTAAGCTTTCTTAACATAATAGTATAATAATAGTTATAATAGTCAGATTGCACAGTCGGTGATTTTGGCCTGCCGTCTTTCCTGCAACGGCAGTTTAAACTGTATTTCCTCCGCACACTGAGCTCTGATTGGTCAGCAGGCGTGATGCTTTCACTGTGTTCATCTCTTATCCTGGAACCTATCCTGTTTAAGAGCACAGACTAGGTTCCAGGATAAATCACCATGGAGATCTAGCCCGCTAAAACTCTTAAACAGGATAGGTTCCAGGATAAGAGATGAACACAGTGAAAGCATNTTTTTTGTTTTTGAAAAAAGCATTACCTTGGTTTTCTCAACATTTAAAACAAGCTTAAGCTCAGCTTTAGAGTCTGTATAATGTTAAAAACAGCCTGTAATTTAACACCAGCCTCCTTAATGGAGGGACCCGCACAATACATCACGGTATCGTCCGCATAAAAATGTAAAGTAGCTTCATCCACATTTTCACCTAAACAGTTGATATATATGGAGAATAAAAGTTGACTGTAGATACTGTCAAACATAAATGGCTCCTACAAACGGCTTGATAAATACTTTTTTTGCAAATGTTTAGCACGCAACACAATCTGTCATTTCTCAAGCTGTGTTGAACTCCTTGCTTGTTCATTTTAATCCCGCAGGCAAGTGTGTGACAATTCCTCGCTCTCTGGACGGCAGGCTGCAGGTGTCCCACAGGAAGGGACTGCCCCACGTCATCTACTGCAGGGTGTGGCGCTGGCCCGACCTGCAGTCCCACCACGAGCTGAAAGCGCTGGAGTGTTGCGAGTTCGCTTTCTGCTCCAAGCAGAAGGACATCTGCGTCAACCCGTACCACTACAGGCGCGTGGAGACCCCAGGTAAACACATTAGCACAACGCATCTTTCCTGCCTGCTGAACAAAAATGTAATCATTGTTGAGGTTTAATATCATAACAGTAAGGCTTTTGTGGGCTCCCAAACCGGGACAGGACATTTGATCTAATACAGTGTTCCCAAGCCATAAGGATTTACAGTAATATGATCTTTTATAACAGCATCTGTCTGTCTCTCTCTCTCTCTCTCTCTCTCTCTCTCTCTCTCTCTCTCTCTCTCTCTCTCTCTGTCTCTGTTCGATCCCTCTCAACCTTTTTCTCTCGTCCTCTCTCAGTGCTTCCACCTGTTCTGGTCCCGCGCCACAGCGAGTTCAACCCTCAACACAGTTTACTGGCAAAGTTCAGGAACGCCTCCCTGCACACAGAGCCTCTCATGCCCCAGAACGCCACCTATCCAGACTCCTTCCCTGTGCTGCCCTGCCCCTCTTTCTCCTCCTCCCCTTCTTCCTCCCACGTCCAGTCTCCCACTTCACAGAGCTACCCCGACTCCCCCAACAGCTCAGCAGAGCCTGGCAGTCCGTACCACATCACAGGTAGGAATCAAAACAAGCAAGCTAAAACTTGAAGTGTTGACGTTTTTGTGGCAGGGGATCCAAGTCTCCGATGAGTAAACATTCATTACTTTCCCACTTTCTTGTGTTTGTGACGTGCTTTTCCAGCCGAGACTCCCCCACCTCCGTACAGCATGATGGAGACGAGTCCTCAAGACGACGTGAAGCCCAATAACTCCACAGAAACACTCAAACTCACATTCTCTGCTCCACACACAGGTAACTTCACACTAGAAGAGATCAAATAGAAGAAAATAGAATTGCATACAATCTAAAAGTATGTATGGTTGCTAGGTAACAAACAATGTATACCATGAGATTATACAAATGTGTCTAATTTAAGAGATTTTGTATGACTGACACTTTATCATAGCATATTTCATCCTTAATGTAAACCTTTCTTGTGTTCCTCTTTTTAGATTTAAGGCCCGTATGTTATGAGGAGCCAGAGTACTGGTGCTCGGTTGCTTACTACGAGCTCAACAACCGGGTTGGGGAGACGTTCCACGCGTCGTCCCGCAGCGTCTTGGTGGACGGCTTCACAGACCCTTCCAACAACAAGAACCGCTTCTGCCTCGGCCTGCTATCCAATGTCAACCGCAACTCCACCATCGAACACACACGCAGGCACATAGGCAAAGGTAGGCTGTACCAATCGTGAAGGTTATTTATATCACAGCCCAGGACTTTGAATTATGGACTTTGTATGGACTGTGCCCATCACACTTTGGGTGAAAGCAAAAACTGAGATGTTGTTTGCAAAGATTCCACACAACGCAATTTATTTTATGGATTAATATTCTTGTGTTCTTTTTGAAGCAATCTAATTACCTCAGACTTTAGACTCAGCTTGCATCCTTGTGATGGATCCTTTAGGCTAATGTTATTTTTCCTGATGGTAAAAGAGTTTAGAAAGCCTGTCTTTGTTGGACAGACATCGAGCTGCTCTGTGTTACAGTAACATGTGCATTGTATGGTTTCGAATGATAGGGGTGTCACAAAGGGTTTAGGGAAGTTGGTCCTGAAATCACAGACACTAATTACACTTTTCAGACATTCCTCATTTACAAGCATAGATGCCCTTGTGGTTTGGCAACATTGAAAAACACACGGTTTCTGTATTCAACGAAGTGATTGAATATTTAAATCTTTCGTTAAATCTTTTCTTGGATAAAATCTGTTTTTTGTGCTTTTGACATGGTTGGACCACAGTAAAAGGACCGGGGTATTATTGTCAACAGGCCAGTCGTGAATCAATTTGGATGTAACTTGATTTTCCTCCTCCGTTCCTGTCAGGTTTACACCTGTACTATGTGGGCGGCGAGGTGTACGCAGAGTGTCTGAGCGACAGCAGTATCTTCGTCCAGAGCCGCAACTGTAATTTCCAGCATGGTTTCCACACCACCACTGTGTGTAAGATCCCCAGCGGCTGCAGCCTCAAGATCTTCAACAACCAGCTGTTTGCCCAGCTCCTCGCCCAGTCGGTCAACCACGGCTTTGAGGTCGTCTATGAGCTCACCAAGATGTGCACCATCCGTATGAGCTTTGTTAAGGTACTGAGCTTTCTCATTCAATTAATTGCAATTGCATTTGTAATTATACTTGAGCTTTTTTCCTATTTGTAAACTATAATATTACTTTTTTTCCAACATATGACGTTTTCATGATATTTTCAAAATTATACTTCTCTACAGACTAGACTATGAATTTTGTATTAATTATACAATACATTTGTTCATACTTTACTAGGACATTTTTCAACACGTCATAGTATTACTTTTTAATATTTTTCAACATACTTTTATAAAAGAAAATGTCAACATACTATACTGTGACTTTTTGCATGACTTTTTTCAACAAGCCTTTCATGGTATTTTTTCAACATGCTATACTATTACTTTTTTTCAACATATTTAGATCTTTCTCAAATCTTTCGGTACTGATTTTTCTTGATCAATTAAACTGTTGGGAATAAGCCAAATGAAGACACAGAAATGGAGTAGGTGACCCTATTGCCTGCAGTTTTACGTATAGGTATCATTAAGGCTTAATAAAAAGTGTTGGATATCTACTAAAAGTTTCTCACCGTAACTTAATATGCAGTTATTTTGGACTTAATGTGATGTCGAGCTTGTCAAATCCTGTACATGAGTAAGGATCCCACTTGGTCACTTAGCACCCATTCATTTTTAATCATTAACTGAACTGTCAACATGCACAGCAAAGATTTATGGATATCCTCTCCTCAGGGCTGGGGTGCCGAATACCACCGGCAAGATGTCACCAGCACCCCCTGCTGGATCGAGGTACATCTGCACGGGCCCCTGCAGTGGCTGGACAAGGTCCTCACACAGATGGGCTCCCCGCACAACCCCATCTCTTCAGTGTCATAACATACCGTCTCTCACACAGGTAGTCGTGTATTCTGTATGTTCTGCTTTGTCCGGGTTTTCTGTCCAAAGGCGCTTCTATTGACATCTAAATGTCTAAAACAGGGTTGTCCAAACTACGGCCCGGGGGCCAAATGCGGACCGCGGGCCATTTTGAATCAGCCCTCAACAAATTCAAAAAGTATAATGGAGTATGGCCCTAAAATGAATTTTGTGCTCGTCTTGTATTGTACTTCTTACATATAGATGAAAACAGATATTACACAGTAGTAATCATGTCATCACGCTTTTCAAATAAATTCAGTCAATTAAAGTTGAAAACATTTTCTAAAAAATCTGAGTTGATAAGAAAAAAGCCCAATTATTTATTTTCATAACAAGCTTGAAATAAACCCTTCCTATTTCCTCTTATGATAAGCGATCTGGGGCTCCTGTTTTAAGGAATGAGCTGCCAACTAAATAATTGAAACCCTATGGAGAGCTGGGGATGTAGGCTGATTAAGCATCATTTACCTACATTTGATTGATTTTGCTAACGTATAACTTAAAGGTGGGGTAGGTAAGTTTGAGAAACCGGCTCGAGATACACTTTTTGTTATATTCCATGGAATGCTCTTAACATCCCGATAGCAATGAATATCTGAAGTGCTTTGACAAAAAATCCATAAAAAAATGTCATCTGTGGAAGCCGTAGTAATGTAAAAAGCACGACCAATCGTCTGAGCCGGCCCGTCTAAAATAACTGGATGGCCTACCTGCCTGTCAGCCTTCCATCTGTGCACAAACTTATCTCGTGCCCTCATTGGTCATGTGCGCGTTCGTGTGTGTTGGAGGAGGGGCTCTGTAAGGAAGTGGCAGATTTTTTCCGGCTGTGTATTTTCAAATTCTAGCGCACTCGAGCTGGTTTCTCCAAAATGACCTACCCCACCTTTAACTTGAGGCAGTATACCTCACCTCTATTGAGTGGCCCAGCCCCTCGTATATTTGTCTGTATGTGGCCCTCGGTGAAAATGTAGACACCCCTGGTCTAAAATATCAGTTACCTCTGCCGCATAACTGAAACCTACCATGGATTGGAATTCATGAACACATTTTCAGCACATGTACTTAAATGATCAAGTGTTACCTAATTTCGGGAAGACAGATAAAGCACTCTTTGTGTTCATTGGGATGTTAACTGCACTCCATTACAAGTAAAAGTGGGATATATTTGTAGGTACTCAAAGACTTGTTATTACATGTTGTAAATGTTATTACGATTTGAATGTAATGTATTTCCATGTGTTGCATAATGTGTGACTTCATGTACTGTTTCCTCGTGTTCCATTAAAGTTGATTTTTTCTTTAAGAATCCACATTTATACAGCTATTTCCCTCTTGTTAAACAAAGCATCACATTTTGTTACATTTGGGTCTTCATTTTACTCCTATATTCACAGCAGGATACACGCTTCAACTTAAAAACATAGCAAACACAAAGTACAGTAAAAAAGGGCATGACAATGATTCCCCCCACCAATCATGGTTTGTGTTCCTTTCAGTACAGTTAGAATTTACTGTTTGTGCAACAGCGTCAGATAAACAGGGATATACAATCTTAGGTTAAAAACAAATCCTGAAAACCACATGTAACGAAAAGGAGGCTCCAGACATGCATCACACACACATGATTGTCCCATGTAACAACACTTCAAGAAAAAACATTAAAAACAAAGCGAGTAATAACTTAGCGAAAAAAACAATTATCACACAAAACAAAGAAATCTTCTTTTTTCAGTTATGAAAAAGAAAAGACAGAAGAATACAATTAAACTCAGGGTAATTTTGATGGCCTGAGGTTTCTACATCTGAAGGACTTGGACTGAGGCCTGTACTACGAAGCCGGATTTTTGCTTAGCGAGCTAACTTCAGGGAAAACTCTGGGTTTCCGGTCCTACGACGCTGGTTCACTTCTTACCGGGGTAGATCTACATGGTAACTTATGCTGAACGGCTAACCTGGGGGGTATACTACGAAGCAGGATTTTCGTTTAGCAAGATAACTTCTGGGATTTCCGATACTACGAAGCTGGTTCACTTTTTAAGCGGGCTAGATCACCATGGTGACTTATCCTGGAACCTAGTCTGTCATCAACTCAGCGAAAGCACCACGCCTGCTGACCAATCAGACCTCAGTGTGCGGAGGAAATACAGTTTAAACTGCCGTTGCAGGTAAGACGACCGGCCAAAATCACCGACTGTGTGAACGTGAAAATGAATAGAACATCACCTCCCATCTTCAGAGCAATCTGACTATTATAACTATTATTATACTATTATGTTGAGAAAGCTTAATTAAATATCTGCCAAAACATAACCGGATCAAAGTAACATTACGTTGCCTACAGTCCGCGGCACTGTGACTGCAGACGTCAATGTGTCCCATTATCATTCATATCACATCATAATATATCATATATTTCCTTATCTGAGTCAGCTGAGCCGTATCTGGCCGTGCAACACTCAGTGTCACAAAGCCTACTGTATGCATAAGTATTATTTTAAGCAACACATTAAGTTGACGAAACACTCGAGACAAATGTAGCCTAATTAAAGTCAGATCCACTCGTGTCTTGGACGGGGCAGTGACATCATAAACCTGTTAATGTACGCATTCAAACACTTTCTTTTACCAGCTGTATTCACCTTGCAGGTGCAGCTATGTGGCTTTTATCCTGGATAAAGTGTTTAAGTCATGGATGTTTAAAGTTTAACTTCTTCATATTTTATTAATATTATAGTTGACT
>NW_011369945.1:6366604-6386973 GCF_000735185.1 Notothenia coriiceps
CCTTGATTATGCGGGCTAAATTCCTTGATTATGCGGGCTAAAATCCTTGTATTATGCGATTAAACATGCAGGGTTTATGTATTTTATGCGGTGAAACGCGGGAAGTTGCGAAATATGCGGAAGGTTGCGAAATATGCAGAAAGTTTGCGTAATATGCGAGAAAAAATATCAATTTTTTTTTTTTTTTTTTAAAATATTGGGCTGTCCTTATTTAGTCCTTCTCCACTCAACCTGCCACTAACGTTAAACCCCCTTTACTATTGGAATTATCAACACATTCAATGTTTATTTATGTAAAGCAATTAGGGTATTTAGTCCGCACGCACCACCCACCACACACACACTTCTCGTATTTGCTTTTCATTTACCGTTCGTTATCTGCAGCTTCCATCGGACGAACTCACTGCTCGTTTCTTGTAGCCCTCGAAAGGTTGGGAGGTTGATGCCTCGTGAACGTCGAGGTTGTTTGCTTTCTTGTCCGCAGCAGTCAGAAGCCATTTTCGGAATGTTTGAATTAATCAAAGTGGGTCGTCACCGTCGATTTTCTCTTATGCTCCAACACACAGTTGCACCTGGGTGCAGAATAGTTCCCCACTTCTTTTTGCCCGGTCTTTAGTGGAAAATGTCGTCGGTAAATGAGATGGATTAATATTTTCATCTTGGTGTTTTCTCTATCGTGTGAGCTCACACGTTCACTCTATACCAGTGTTGTGTTAGCATTCTTGATCGCGAGCTGATGACGTCACGTCAAGACGAGTTAACTTTTTTTTCTTCTCAATTTTGTGTGGAAAAATGCGGGATTATGCGGCCTTTTGATAAATATGCGGCCTTTTAGAAATCTTCTGCGCCATTTTGCTGATTATGCGGTAAATTCCTGCGATCGCAGAATCGCGTTTTTCTGGAGTGGTCTAGAGTTTAGACAAAAATAAGAAGGAAATAAATAAAAAAATTGTAGGACTATTTATATTTTGTTGCATGGTTGAAAATGTTTCGTTCGTTGTTATTTTGAGTGATACTGTGACACATAAATAAAAAACAAAACGGTTTTAATTAGGTCAACTAAAATATGCGTCACATCCTGCTCGGTCCCCGCGCGATCGCCTTTTCCTGCGGGTGAATAATCTGACCCCCGTCGAGTGATGCGAACATGGATAAAATCAAAGAAAAGTACAAGGAGGAACACAGGATTTAATTCTGTGTGGACAGAGTTATATCTTTCACAGCAAACGATGCTGGTTTTACCGGTATGTTTGATATGTAGAGAGAAGTTGTCAAAGGTGCTGTACTGCAGCTTTACGATCGAGAAAAAAACGGGAACAACACGGAGAGGAAGACCAGCTGACGATCCTTTTCCGAGTCATAATTCAATGGGGTGATTAATTCATCTTCAGAAAACACTTTTTGTTATATTCCGCCATGAATGCTCTTAACATCCCATGCAATGAATATATTAAATGCTTTGAACAAAAATACATACAAAATTAATCTCTGGAAAGCCGTAGCGCTGTAAAAAGCACGACAACTCATTCTGAGCCAGCCGGCTACAAAATAACTGGATGGGCCTACCTGCCTGTCAGCCTGTCTAGCCTTCCATCTGTGCACCACATTTATCTCGTGCCCTCATTGGTCATGTGGCGTTCGTGTGTGTTGGAGGAGGGGCTGCTGTGAGGAAGTCTGAAGGAAGAGGCATATTTTTTTTCCCGGTTGTGTTATTTCAAATTCTAGCCACTCGAGCTGTTTCTCCATTCTTACCTACCCTACCTTTAAAACTATGTTTATGGTGCAGCTATAGTTTTATTTATTTCAAAGTGGCCCATTTTAATAATATGTTTTTTCCTTAATGTGCAGAGGACTCCCCAAGTGCTGTGTTTAATTTATTTTAAAGTAGGCCTGTGTATTATTTTTAATTCTCCTTATAGGAGGTTCTTTTTCTTATTAGAGGTTAACAGTTTATATAATGTAATAAATAGCCCGAATAACATGCTAAAACCTGTAGTTTTTGTTGTCATCACACATAACACCACTGTTATTGCACGTATCAAGCTATGAAATATGTTTTGCGGCTCCAGACAAAAAAAATGTTTTGGAAAAAGGAGCAAAATGGCTCTTTTGGTCAAAAAGGTTGCAGACCCCTGGTATAAGAGAACTGTTACACCCACGAAAGAAGCTTAAATCCTACTTAAGATCAACCACGTTATCTTAAATCAAAATTGTCAATCCATCAGACCAAGATATTGGGACTAATACACATCTGTTGAGAGAGAACCACCTGTTTCCTCTTCATGTGGCGCATGAACCCTGTATCCAGATGTAATACATCACACACACACACAACACCACACCACACACATCACACACACACACACACACACACACACACTGATTCTCCTGTTTGACCCTCTCTCTTTCTCTCGACCTGATTTAGACCCACAGCAAATTACTTATCTCCATTTAAATAACTCTGCGCTGAATTTAAAGGAACTCTTTACTGACTCTACTGAATACCGACAAGATAATCCAAAAGAGACTTTCCAGATGAATCTTTAATGTTTCCTTAAGCTCATATACTTAAAGGCAACCACATCTTACCTTGCAGTGAATACCCCCCTAATGAGCCAGCTCACAGTTTTGGGTTTCTGCGAAGGTTAGTGTCAATCACCTTCGTAAAACGTTCTTCTTGGGATTAGCATTATTAATTTCATATTTTTGCCCACAAACTTATCTTTTATGTGTAGTGGGTATGGTGCGTCTAAAGTAGAAAAGTGTGAAGCCCTATTTAATTGACCTTTCCAAGCGTTTGATACCGTCGATCATCACATCTTAAAGCAGAGGCACTGAAGTATTGGCATAATCCAGCCATGCAGTGGCCTCTCTGAAAGGTCCCAATGTGTTCACTTTGTTATTTGTATTATTATAAATACATAATAATATTATTATTTATTACATTACAGATTTTATTTTTATACTCCTGGAAATAATTACTGCACTTTATTCCTTATTCCTTTATTCCTTATTCCTAAGTATGTATGCTGCGTGTATTTGTTGTCTTATGTTGTGATGTTTTTGTTTTGTTTTGATGGCACCCTTGATAGGGAGAAGCATTTATTATTATCTCATTGTACATTTATAATGACATTAAACGATTCTATCTTCTATCTATCTATCTTTGATGGGCTCACTTCTGAGTGGTTGAACATTACTAATGGTGTTCCCCAAGATTCTGTTTTAGGTCCACTTTTATTCTCGATATATATCAACAGTTTAGGTGAAAATGTGGATGAAGCTACTTTACATTTGTATGCGGATGATACCGTGATGTATTGTGCAGGTCCCTCATTTAAGGAGGCTGGTGTTAAATTACAGGCTGTTTTTAACATTATACAGACTCAGCTCGCTGAGCTTAAGCTTCTTTTAAATGTTGAGAAAACCAAGGTAATGCTTTTTTCAAAAACAAAAAAGACTCCAGAGACTGCTTTGGATATTGTTACTATGCAAGGACAAGTACTAGAAGTGGTTACTTGTTATAAATACCTAGGTATATGGCTTGAGGATTGTCTTCATGTCAATAACTTGCTTAAAAAGCTGAGGGTTAGACTAGGTTTCTTTTTCAAGTTTTTTTTTCTTTTACAAGTCCTATTTCTCACTTGAGGCCAGGAAAAGGCTAGTCACTGTGACCTTTTGACCTGTGCTGGACTATGGTGATCTGGTCTATATGAATGCACCTGCCCATTGCCTGGAAAAGTTAGATGCCGCCTATCACAGTGCTCTGAGATTTGTTACTAACTGTAAAGCACTTACTCATCACTGTACCCTGTATGCCAATGCAGGTTTGCCTTCACTAACTGTACGGAGGCTCAGTCATTGGTACATGTTCATTTACAAAGCCATGTTGGGTAAACAGAGAACTTTTAAACACTAATAAGTCACAGAGAGTGGTAAGTAGCTATTGCCTGAGATCCCAGGATGTGTTTTTATTACATGTGCCAAGTGCTAGGACTGTTTTAGGTACTAAAGCTTTTATGTGTGCTGCTCCTCTAGCTTGGAACACTATGCAATTTTTTTTTAAACTGAGCATTTTGGTTCCCTTGCATCATTTTTAAGCTCGGATAGATGAAATGTTATTAGATATCTGTCATTGTGAATAGGTTGCTAATGTATACCCCTGTAATTATGTTGTATTGATGTCCTTTTTGTTTTCTGTTGTTTTTATGTGTAACCAATGTGCTGCAGGTCTCCCTTGAAAAAGAGATCGTTGATCTCAATGAGATTTTCACCTGGTTAAATAAAGGCAAAAAAAAAAGGAAAATCTACAAGGTGAAAGAATAGAATAGAATTGGCAGCAAAAAACCCTAGCTGTTTTATTTACTTTATGTCTATTATGTTACTACTTATACCAAATGTCTAGCTTAACCTGTTCTGATGGTCTTGCATTGTAAGTAACAATCCATGATTTAATAAATCGGGATTTTACATAAATGATTATCAGACAAGTAAAATGTCCCTATTAAGCTTTTATTTTTACAGAGCAGCTCAAAAATGTCAAACACCTACAAATGGATAATGTTATTATAACTACTAGGACCATAAGGAGAAAATAGACAACTGTAGGCATTACATTCAAAAACATAACATCTTTCCTTTGTAAATAATCTTAAGGCCCCTCATGTTTATATTTGGACCCACTGGATGGGGTCCTATCTCCAGATTGAGAACCACTGGACTAGACTACTACTGGATGTTTGACTCACTAGGTTGCCCAGGGCAGCTGAGGGCTCTCTCCAGCTCCTCCATGGCCCCCTTCTTCTTCTTCAGTTTCTTCACTAGAGAATCCACAGCCTTTTCCGCCCACTTCTCCTCCTCATCCCCTTGTTTCCAGCCGAGCAGGCGCTTCACTGCCGGGCTGGTGAAGGAGAAGAGGGATGTAATGGAGGTAGAGGAGTTCATTATGAGATGAATGAATGGGTGCCGAGATGAGGTGTTGTATGCTGTCAGAGGGATGAGAGTTCCCCTGAGGACAGGAGGGACAAGGGCAAAGAAGTCGGGACCGAAGTATGGATCAAAGAGGGAGGGAGATAAGTCTGTGTAAACAGAGGCTGCTTTTTGTATCCCGCTGTTATTTCCAAGCAGCTCTGGAGGAGTTGAACTCCCCCCAGTGTGGCTAAATCTCCACTCTGTGTTGGCACAGAAAGGATCCGGTAGCTCCGGATCCGAAGCCTCCTGCAGGGAAGGTTATTCCTCACTCAGTCAGAGATCCAGGTCAAGTTTCAATCAACTGGCAAGAGAAGAGAGAGATAGTATTAACTGTTACTTTAGCTTAAACAGATGCAAGGTTGGAGAAAAAGTATAGTGGTTTTGTAGAATAGACGTTGGAGTTAGATTGTAAGGGAAATTCAACCAGTAAAATCTAAGCCATTAGCAAAATCTACTCAAATATAACGCTCTGGGCATTAGAGGTGGAATTTCATGATAAGGAGTCTGCAGGACAATGATACACAGAGGCCATGGCTGCATCAAAGTGATATCCCACAAGCTGCTCAACAAGGCTATTATTCTCTGTGGAGAAACTCAAGCACACCAAAACTGTTTCAGAAAGTACAGGGCAAGATGGCCAAGCTCATTTCTAGATTCACCAACAATGAGGAATGTCCTTTCTGGCCTCTGTTTCTATGATCATGCCACTGACGCCCAGGAGCCATACTGTCTGGCCAGAACACATCACAGGACAGGAGGGGGAGAGGAAGAGAGGGAGGGAGGCAGACAGGGAGGGAGGGAGGGAGGGAGGGAGAGAGGAGAAAGCTCTCCATGTCTTTATTTCTTCTAAACCACCTAGTTTTTAGATGGACAGAAAGAGACAACGAACGTAAATCTTTTCCACTATATTTAGATTACCCAATTAAAATCAGCGAACCCATGTGCGCTCATCACTCCAACAACACCATCTTAACACAACATCACTCAAAGTTTCCAAAAGTAATCATACAGAGAAGTCTGGGAAGTAAGTTTATTGCCATACTTGTTTTATCTCCAAACACGTCCTGCAGTAACGATGTCTGTCCCAAAGTTTTTGTAGTAAGTCACTTTATAAACTCTCTTTCTGCTCTTGTTTGTTTGTGCCCATAAGAACCCACACGGGCAAATCGTTTATAAAACATAAACTGGAGACGCTTTCACAACAGCACCATATTATTTCAAAAATGAACATAACCACATTACAGGTTCCACTAAAATCCGAGACTCTCAAAAAAAGATAGAACCAAACAAATGCACCAATGTTATAATAGTGAACTTATTGGCTTATGTGACCTAAACTGGTTTCCCGCAGTCAAAGCAGACAGCTGGCGTTTGCAATGACAGCAAAGCGCAGGAGCTCGTGCGGCATCAGTCTGCCGCTGGTGCTTTATGGAGCCTGGCGTCACCCAGTCTGCAGGCTCAGATAGGATAATTACCTAATGCTTTATCACCAAGTCACCCCTTCCTAAAAAAGTAAACACGCCAGCTTCCTTCTATAGGACTACAATGTGTCATTTTACCCCTACAAAATCCAGGATCTGCCTCAACGATGCAACGATGCCACATCGATCTTGGTACTGTACAATTTGTGAACAGGAGTTTGGCATCGAAAATCATCCTAGTGTAATTACATGTCCCTAAAGCTGTATTCAACAAGTCAAGTAGCCTACGTGTATTTAAAGAACCGGAATACACTTTTAGAAATATTATAAACGTACGATCAAAAAAGCAGTTTAGAACAATTCACTCTACCACTGATTTATTCTCAGATATGTTTCTAAACGCAGTTATGTCTGTCCTATTGGAATAATAGCCTACCTGAATATTAATTCGACAAAACGTTGCCAGACAGTTGGCTACCTTTGAGCAAACTTTGTTGTAGTAGGCTATAACACCCATAACAGTATTACACTTGTCAACAAATCCACAACAACACAGGAAATAAAAAAACAAATTTCAATTCTGGAATTATAGCCTCCGATAAGTGTTTATTTACTCACCTCTGTTGTGATAACAAGTGCACTGCAGACAGGCTTGCGCGTGTGGAGACTTCCCTGTCTGTAGTAGGTCGAGCAGACTGAAACAGCAAAGGTGTGTGTATGTGTGTGTGAGCGTGTGTTGATGTGGAAAGGGTCAAGTCACCCTTGATAGCATTGGCATCCAGTTAGACTTTTCAAAATAAGAGCGCTCTTGGCTAAATATAGCTTTTGTCAGTAACGACAAAAAAAGTATACGAGTCGATGCTGGTGTCATAAGCATAGTCTGTATATTGTAAAATGACATCATAGACCATACAAAATGGGAAAATAGCTTGTAACATGTAGGTCGATGCCAATTAGAACAGTAAAAAAGAAAATAATTAAGGTGCTTTAGCCATAAATTAAATTAACAGGATACTTACAAAGGATTTTACATAGAAGTAAAAATCGTTAAAAACTCTCAAAACAGTGCAAACGAGGATAACACTCAGTGTTTAAAATGAGTTGAGAGTGTTTCCTTTAAAAATGGTTTAGCAGTTTTACTTTCTTTGGTGTTGAAGCAACATAATACATGTTATGTTTAGAAATAAGTAGCCTATGTAGGCTATTCATTGGGCTGCTATATTTTTTACTTCGTTTGAGAGAGCAAGAGGTCTAAAATGAACACAGTCACAATGCTGACTCCTTACCCAATTGGTTCTGTGGATCAAGTATTGGATCTCCGCCTTTATTGTGAAGGTACTGTCTCGGTACTTCCCGGTATTGTGCTGGCAGTCTGCGGATGTATTGACGCAGCGCAGGTCTGGAGAGCCCGGAGCCTCCGCTCCTCAGCAGCCGACACAGCCTCGGCGGCGTCAGCCTGGCTGGAACCGCAGCGCCTGCATGAAAGATCCCTCCGCCTTCCCACTCCTGGAACTTTCCCAGGATTTCAGGCATTTCAGATCCAGGCCCCGCTGAGCCAGTCTCTCATCACAGCTGGCTCTAACTAACGCAGGCCGGGAAGAAAACAGTCACACCTGTTCACCTTTCCGGACTACTCGTATGAATGGATAGACATCCCTGCAGAACAAATAATTAATCCATGTTGTTGTTGTTTGTGTTTTTCGTGCATTTGTGTTATACGGCTGTAACTTAAAGTTTGCAGAAGGTTACATTGTTTGCTAATTTTATATTAGATTGTACCTACTGGATGTTTAAATTAATTAAATTCACTTTTGTATGCAAATGTAGAAAAATAATGACCAACTCCTAGAGGGATCTAGGAAAATCTAACATTAAATCAGTATTCCGGATAAACGCCTATTACTTTCACGTGTACGCGCACATGCACACAGAATACACCTGTAGCCTATAACAACCAACATGAGGGGTCTTTTCCCCTCATCTGCCTTTGTCTCCGAGAGCTAAAACGTGTGGTGAAAAAAGGCTTTATGTATTCTTTCTCCCGCTTCTTAAAGTCGAGGTTTCATCATCCATTGTACAGAGGTCTTTCTCATTGCGGATGGATACGATCCTTTATTGGGAGTGCCGTGTCTAGTCCAGTTAATGACGCAAGCCCGGCTGGCGACAGTGAGTCTACAAGTTTGACATTTTCAGTTTACAACAACTGCTGCGGAACGTAACAATACTCCCAACACGAAGGGAAGGACCCTGGGGATCCTGTCAAAAACCGTATGACTGTTTGTTTCCACCTAACACCAGGTGGATCATCAAAATGCACCAGCAGGATCAACTGTCCCACAAATAGGTGGGGGTCTGTCAGAGACAATTATTTCCGAAGGCTGTCGCGTGGACACACAGCGAAGACGCCCAAGGGCAAAACCAGGAGAAGTATAGACAGTTTTTTTTCAAGGTGTACAACTGAACTGACAGGAAAACAGAACAGCCAAATAACGAGTGCTTCGGTTGGTATCACCCTCTCCACCTGTATTAAATAAGCTTGGAGTCTAATACAATAAACGCTCTTAATGTTTCTTTGACTTCAAGTTTTAAGAGTATTGATTATCTATAGGCATCACAGTGCATATAGGACACAGATCAAAGAAGACCCTCCTCATGTACATCTCGTCACATTTGCCCTAGAGACTCCAGTGGCAGGAAACGAGCAGCCAGATCATGATTCATGTCCCGGTGCAGTCTGGTCGAAGAGGGCAGACAGACATGCACAAACAGGATGCTCTCCCCGGGGCCCCGAGAGGCCCGAGAGACATCCGCAGCAGCACGAGGCCCGACCTCAGGCTCGCTTGCACAAGAGAAAAAGCATTATGAAGAACTTAATTTACTCGGACCGCAAAAACGCCTACTGGGCGCTCTCCAGAGACCCAGACACGTCTGCATGAGTTTCAGTAGACAGGAAAAGGAATTTATAAAACCAATTTTATATGGTGATAAATAATGCAATACAGGATTCCCCCACTCTTTTATCTTAAGGACAGGCCAAACTCATGACCATGCCCCCCCCTTATAGCAAATTGTTTTACAACTGATTCCAGAGGACTTTATCTCACGATTTGAGCTGTTAAATATAATTTAATAATGAATTATATAAACTGCAGGTGAGTCAGATACTGTAGATTTCTCAAAATATTTATCAGCTATACTCCTGAGCCCATCTCCCTCTGAAGGATGCGTGATAATTTAGTGACACATAGTCACACTGTGATAAGACAATGCATCTGTTTTTCTGTTGTATTTAGATATCTCACACACACACACACACACACACACACACACACACACACACACACACACACACACACACACACACTTTGTGTGTGACTGTCTAAACAATCACAGCTGGCTTATACAAGATCAGAGCTCAAGTCAACAAACTCATTTTTTTAACAAACAAGTGACACTGCAATTAACCCCTTGGGCTTTAAGATTTGGAAAAAGCAGTCACATCATCTCCAGCACAGCTCTTGCTGGTCCAGAACTCTGCAGCAAAGCTCATACTCTCTGCTGACTTCATGTGACATTTGATTAAAGATTTATAGAACAGATTTCTGGCTTCTTGGTCATTTAGCTTTTGCCGTTGTTGCTTCTTGATTCTCAAACAGTCTCTCACAAGGTTTTATAGAAGCCAAATGAGTACAGTATTAAAATCACTATTTCTGTTTTTACATTTTCTTCTTTTTATAACTTGCACAGTTTGGGCACTTAAACACATTTTATATATTGTTTTCTCTATCGTTAATAATTGTTCTATATTTATGAATCGTTGTATTTTTCCGACTGACTAACTTACTACATGTTGCAGCTGTAGTTAGTAGGTTAGTAATGATTATCAGATCATAAATCAATGACATGTTTTATTTTGGTTCAAGTCATCCAGCCCATACACCCACAATCCCTCCCTTTTGAAAATCGTATATAGTAACATTCATTCTACGTGTGAGAATAATAACACACAGATTATCTGATCCTTCACATTTCACAACTCTCTCTCACTTACAGCTGATTGGCCACAAAATAATCATTAAGTAACAAGGATCAGTCATACAGACGTTCTGTAAGCCGTGGCAACAGAAAAGTGCATGTAACGGCGGCCATCACAAGCCAAAATCCACATTTTACAAAAAGGCAGGAGAACTCACAACTGTGTCAAATGATGTGAAATACTGCTCTTTGTTCTCTGTGGTGGATTACAGTAATAATGCACATAGTTGTTGATCCCACCTCATCCATAGGTTTGATGGCACTCTCAAAAGGCCATCTCTAAGACACCAGGGCTTTTCTGATTGGCTAGTCAGACTTATGAGACTGCAGCTTCCAGGCTCCGGTGAGGTAACGCAGGCGAATGAAAACCAGATCCCGTCCCATCTGCAGCCAGCTCCAAAACGGGACCAGCTTGGACCCTGGAGGGGAGAACGCAAAAGGCACTTTGTTCTCAATTGTACTTTGATATTTTAATGTGCTGACATTTAGGATAATATATAACATTGAGCATCACACACTAACTGTCAGTCAAACAAGCAAAAGAGAACACAACTCAAAGAGAATATAACCACAGACATTCACGTCTATTTACTCTGAAGGGTTAATCCAAAGGAATAACTAAAACATTACATACAAATAAGCCAATCACAGACAAGAGCATGCAGCAGATATATTTATAGATGGCACAGAGGACACATGTCCACATATTCCATGAAAATCCTACCTTCTATTTCAGTCCAGTTGACCGCCACCTCTGCTATGGGGATTTTAAAACACTGTGCAATATACAGAAGCTCCACATCAAAAGCCCTGAGGGAAGGAAGATAAAGGGGACAAGAGAAGATGCATTAAGAATAAGGTTCAGCGTTTGTTGAATACGGTGAATCACTTTGTCTAAAGCAAGGTCGCATCAGATAGGCATGCTATAACTAGGGATGGGCTCATGAAGCTTTAGGGCTTTCTTGTTCTCTGTGCCAGCAAAGAGGGAATTATTTGGGGCTTTCAACACAGCACACACACACACACACACACACACACACACACTACAGTTCCTGGTGGTATTTAACCTTTATAGAAATTGAATGGGCCGCATCACAAGACCAGAGTGATTTTAAGGGTTGTAGTTGCATACGTGGACTTTAAAGGTTTCACATGCTTGCTTAGTATTTGTAAATCTGTAATGGTTGGGATTAGAATCAGAAGTGATTAATTTCATGTAGATAGTTTTGAGCATCTACATCATATATTTTTTTTTAAATGTACGCATTATCTAGTTATTCTACATATAAAATATTTTGGCTGACACAAAACCTTAAAGAGCCTGTGACACGAGTTTCCCCCATCATCCAAACCCATCAATTTGAGTAAATATTGTCCCCTTGAAAACCGTTACTGAACTGATTTTGGATATTTGTACTTTGATAACCATTAATCTGCCCTTCAATGTTGACAATTTTCTAGATCTTCTCGGGGATTCTTCAAGTCCCGCCAAATAATGTGTGACGTCATTGCGGGCACAGCGCTCCAGCTGCACCGTTCAGGATCCCAGCATCTGCATGTAAACGCACGATGGGGCACACAGCAGCAAGCTCAGACAGCGATGACAGTTTAATTTTGAACGTGTCTGAGAGCTCATATGAGGCTGAAGGATCGGTTTATTTTGTATCTGTTAGAAGTTTAGGAATTAGGTGCGTCAATATGGGCGATCATACGGTCATGTAGCCAGTGGTGGACTGGGACTAAAAATCAGCCCGGGACTCTCGACCGGCCCACTTCGGTACAACTAGTAAATTGTCAACGGGGGGAGTGGGGGATGTGCTAGTGACTTATCCGACCGGCCCACTTCGGTACCGGCCCATCGGGATTCGGCCAGTCCGCCACTGCACCCAGCCCAGCCCACGTAAACTGTCAACGTGGGGGAGCCTCGCTGCGGGGAAACGGTGGACCTAGTGTCCCGATCGGAGTGGGAATAATAATAATAATAATAATAATCCGTGCATTTTATCCATTAATTTCCCCAACATTGTGGTAAAAAAAACACACGTTTAATCCATGTTGGTGTACTACAACTACAAAAAGCATCGGTTTGTTTTCTCATCAGGAAATGCAGACCGGCTCAAACAAAAGATTTTTAAATCATCATCCTCACGATCATTTAATGTATCATATGTTCGCCGAATTGACATGAAAGCACTAATAAATGTAGTTTCATCCACTTGAGTTTACAACTACAAAAATAATCGATTTGTTTTTATATCACATCCGACGGGAGGAAATTCAGCAGCTCTCACGACCGATTTTTAATCCTAATTTAATCATCATCTTCACCACGATCATTTATGTTTATGTTCGCCGAATTGACATGAAAGCACTGACAAATATGAATATACTGTAGTCAACTTCATTCAAACGTTATTAACGTGCCTAAACTCAGTAATTCACCATTTCTACGCATGACAACACACTTTGTCCGTGTTTGGCTCTCTCGCCGCACAGTGAAGCGTTCCCGCATTGACGTCACTTCCGGCTTCCCCCAAAACCTCAAAATGAGTCCCGCGATGTTCGAAATTATTGATATTTATCGGAACGGTATCGCTTTTTCTTTTTTAAACTGACGGTTGGAGATTACTAGTAGCCCACTATTTCATTGCACAACAGTTGTTGGGTTCGTGTCACAGGCTCTTTAAATGTGAGCTGATATTTATGTAATATGAGCTGCAGAGTGATGTGATGGGAGAGTGCTGTTCGTTAAAGTTATTTTTAGTTTAGTTATTAATTGTATTACATTATAACTTGGAATCAAAAAGATACAAATATACAGTATGTACTCATGCTTAAAGCAGACATTGCCATGTTTCTCAATTCATCTGTGCCCACCAAAACAACCGTAAAACTTTTGAGATTTGAAATTCAGACATCAGTTATGCGGTATCCCTCATTTGATAGATAGATACAATGTATTGGAACAGTTCCCTTTACAAAAGTGAAACCGGTTTGGTATCATTTGCCCATCACTAGTTATAACATTTAACATCATACTTGCTTAAATGTTTGCAAAAAAAGTGTCTTATTGGTAATTAATCATATAGTTTCCAAATGTTGTGCACTAATAGCTCAACAGGTTGACTATTTAAACACAAAGCACACGACAGCTGTTAACATACTACACTGAGTAGAGAAGTGTACGAGTCCTTACCATCGCTCGACATGGAGACAGGAGAAGGTCTTGAGTGCAGCCTCACGTGTGAAAAGCTTGAAGCCGCACTGTGTGTCCTTGATCCCTCTCACGCAAAAGAACCACACCAGGAAATGAAAGCCATACATCAGGAATGTGCGAAACATTGATCGCTGTGGCGGAGACACAACAGTGGTTATTTCACAGTTAGATTGTTACAGTCTAAAGAAAACTACTAAAAAAAGATAAACAAACAAATACCTGAGCTACTGAGACGTCCTCCAGGTGAGCTCTGGAACCACAGGAAATTGCCATGTTCTCCTAAATATAAAGACAGGTATTTTATGGAGGGCAACACATTAAAGTGTGCAAGAAAGAACAAGAAAAATAAACAGCACCACACCGGTTTAGGGTCGAGGCCGTTAAGTCCAGCCTCTACTTTCTCAATATCACAAAACTTGGTGGCTCCATCAGCATCTGCCATCAGAATGAATTTCCCTCTGGAGCTCAGAGTTCCCTTAAAGAGAAACCACATGACAAAGAAGAATTAAGAACATGCACATTGTTGCTTTGTGCTGCTTTCAGAGGCAATGTAGTTACATTTCTCTCACCATGCGCACAGCTCCTCCTTTCCCCCTGTTGTTCACCAGCGTCAGGACTCGCACTTTATCAGAACCGTACTTCCTGCTGTACCGCAAAGCAACCTGGCAGGACGGCACAACAGATTAAAAACAAATCTATATTGGTATCACTTTTAAATGTTAAGCAAAAATTGTAGCTTGGTAACATATTGACCAAAACAAATGGATTAAATGTATCACCTCTGTGGTTTTGTCTTCGCTGCCATCGTCAACCACAATGACCTCATATGTGAAAGAAGATTCTTTTTTCTGCAGTGAGGAAATAACATGAAGGGTTTATTTCACAAAAGGAACTTTCAAAGTTGAATGCTGCCACCTACTGGCCACATTGAGAACATCAGATTCTTGTCCTTTTTATCCAACTAGAATAAAGTACTGATTATTGTTTTTATTTAACACTGCCTACATGAGGATGAACATATACCTGTCTGTTTTCCAGGTACTCTGTGGCTTCATCCAACATCACAGGCACTGTAATGACACACATTTACAAGATATTATTAGCAGGTGCGGATTATGCCATTAAAACTGCTCCTACCAGGGTGGTAGCTGAATGCTTTTCTAGTCAGTTGATGTTGCACAATTCATCTTTCAACACAAACTAAACTGTGCCTGTATTGGCTTTAGCTGGAGGAATTTTGAACTAGCAAAAAAAGTAAAAGGTCTTTAAAAACAGACTTGTAATGTGCCCTATCCTATACATTCTATATGTATTCGGTCACTCTGCAGTGTAATGCAATAACATAGCTATTTCCCACTTAAATGAACATTCATTTTCAGCGACATCAGCAGGTAAGGTCAGTACTATGCTGATGGTCCTGAGAGAAAAGCAGGTGTAACCCTTATATACACACTCTGTTGTATTACCCCCCCACCCCCCTCCATAACCCACTTCGCAGTTCCTCGTTGTAGGCCGGGATCACCACAGAGAGATCCCGGGAATGGGGATCATGCAGGCTGGGAAAAGGCTCCTTCTCTCCTTTTGGGGTGAGGAAGTATTTCTCCTTCTCATGGCGTGTCAGAATCACCATCCCGCCAGTGACGTGTGCCAATATGAGCACCTGAAAAGGGAGAAATACGAGAAAGGTATTCTTGTTACTATTGCTCTCATGTAAACTTTTTGTGTGTTTTAAACAGGGGTGGTTGGTTTTTTCAAAATGAGTAGACATAAGTTGTGACAATATCTAATATTTTAGAACATTATTGTGTGTAATATATACACATTAACTGTATGTCAAAACTTCCACTAAACTAAAGTCTGTAATGTAGCAGAGGCCCAATGGCAGACAACCAATTGTTTTTATGTTGTGCTTCAATTGTGTTTCTAACACATTGTTTTGTTACGTGCTAATTATAGTTTGTTTTATATTGCTTTATGTTATTTTCTCAAACTACTTTTGAGAATTGTGTAGAAGTGGACTACTTGTGCTGCTTCTTTGGTCTATCTAAGTCAAGAGTGCCTCAATAACTTCCTTTCAAGGATTATAATTAAAATGCAGAAAGCAAATTAAGTAACATAAAATGCAGGGCGGTAGCAGAATACATATTTAGCTCAAAGACTTCCTGCATGACAAACATAAATAATGAAGGAAATTCACATACTTTCAGAGGGTGCATTGCAACAGCTTTTGCTTTACATATAACAAGCTACCAAAGACCCAAAACATGATATTTTGTCAACAATTTGACTACTTACCACGATAAACACTAGAGCTGCCAAAGCGACCAAGGCTTCAACTGCTTCAACTATTCCACAGACACAATCCATTTTCCATAAATTAGCCTGCAGCCTCTGACAGAACACCAGTCAAATTGGCTAGCTAAAAAAAAGCTATCTTTCCTTCTCCTTGCTTTGCTTCGTGTTTTGCAGGCGGTCCTCTGACTTCCCGGGAGAAACAGGAAAGTACAAGCTAACGAGACCGTTTTGACGATGAAAGTATAATATAAAAGAGCCCCTATATTTTGATTTCTCTTCTGGTAGTTCAGTAAAACCACTTCCAATCACAACTGAACACAGAGGCGGAAGTGACAGCCATTTCTCGACACATCATCATTTGGAGGCAAGAGAGAACTGAGCAGCCCTGTGACGCACACACTGCCCCCTGAGGAGAAACAACGTCCTAACATGTAAAAGATAGTCACGGCCAAAATAAAAATAAAAGGTTATATCACTTTGGTATTTTTGTATTTATTTGGTTTATTACAGCGTTATTCAAAAAGACCTTAAATATGCACTTGAAGCCAACATCAGACATTTATTTATAAATGTATACATACAAAGATCTCCTTTAGGAGCGTTTACGATTATGAGTGAAAAAAACAAAAACGTATCAAATATATTAATTTCATAGTTAGAAACCTAACGGTTAAAATCATTGTATAATTTCAGTAATCAAATAGGATGCCAAGAAAATATATACATTATGTTTTGTCATACAAAGCTGATGTATTATGATACTTGACAGTTGTAGGGTGACAATTACATATTTTGAAAAAAGGGTAGGATTAAAAAAGGAAAATTAAACAGCCTGCTTGTTGTTAATTGAATACATTAATTGAGAGTTTATTTACATCGGAATCGCATTTGACCGCCAACATTCTACCCTTACCGGCTGCCGTAGTGTGTACAGCAAACCCACGTGGTTAATCAAAACATCATGGCGGCTGGTTTCAAGTAAGAAAGATTAGACTGTAGTTATTGCACTTAAAATAACACATTTTGTTGGTTTTATTTTACAACTCTTGTACCGCCAGATCATGTAAAGGATAATAAGCGAACTTTCAGACTTGTTAAAAGGTTGAGTACTGCGTGCTAGTTAGCGCTGCAGTCGATACTCTGTGTACGGATGTCTGACTGCTGAATAGTTACCTGTAATACAACAGAAGCAGTAACCTGTAATACATTTCATATCTCACTGTCTCTTGTAAATGATCTGATTTGATCACCGGATGTATTGTCAAATAACCACATTCTAAATGACAAGCGAATAAGCAGATCTGTCATTACGGATACATCCTTTTATAATAGTAATGTCTACTTAACTCTTCCCTCCTTATTGCACACTTCCAGGATTGCCGAGCCTTTGGAGTACCACAGGAGCTTTCTGGTGAATAAAACACGAACACACATTCAGCACATGGTTGACATAAGCTTGTGATTGGTTTCTATTTATTATCAATCAGTGTTAGCAGCCATATAACATTTCAATGTTCCCTTTTCAGAAAGAAAACTGTCGACCTGATGGACGGGAGCTGTCTGAATTCAGAACAACAACACTAAACATAGGTGAGACAGTGGTGACTAATATATACAGTATAATGAAGTATTGCTTTGTTTTTTCTAAGTCAGAATGAATTTCTCTGCTTTATTCAGGGTCCATATCCACAGCAGATGGCTCCGCTCTGGTGAAAGTTGGAAACACAACAGTGATGTGTGGGATCAAAGTGGTAAATCATAAACACACTTTTAAAAATGAATCGGGACCAGGTGACCCAAATGTTCACGGTTTTCTTTTGTTTCTTCCTTTGCAGGAGCTGACCAACCCTTTAGTGGAGGCACCTGGTAAAGGTTTCATCGGTGAGTGTAGTATGGATGGGTCGTAAGTGTTGATTTAAGGCAAGGTGTCAAATAAACAAACAAACATTTTCAACATTACTCTAGTCTAGCCATCAGGCTGCACAACCAAGGACTGTCCCCCACTTAAAAACTACTCAGACATTTTTATATATTTGTAATAATTATAATTATTCATATCTCTTTATAGGTAAACAGCTTCAATTTGTTTAATTATATACTGTTTCTTACATTCTTTAATTTTTCTTTCCTTGTGTGAACTCTTACTTGTCCTATTCTGTGTTTCAATTGTATTCCTGTCGCTGGTCCAACACCTGAATTTCCAACATTGCAAGGATCAATAACAGTTCATCTTATATCTTATCTCATCCATTCAGTGCCCAACGTGGACCTGCCACCGCTGTGTTCGTCCAGGTTTCGTCCGGGTCCACCAGGAGAACAAGCGCAGGCTGCCAGCCAGTTCATTGCTGATGTAATTGAAAGGTGCAACATACTTAAAAACACATTTTAGTTTTCATTCTGGGCGATGATGCGGTTGGTGGGTTTAGTTTTGCAGAAACAGGATAGTTCCTACCTGAAACCGCTCACAGCAAGTAACTGGACTATCTCCAACACTCAGGAATATCATTTTAACAATCTAGATTGATAACTAACGCTACAAAAAAAAGGAACATTTGTATTTTTGATTGACTGTCCTTTTAATGACTTCTACTGCTTTAACTTACCTATGTTTTCTATGTGGGTGTTGCAGTTCTGAGTTGATACAAACAGAAGACCTGTGTATTGAAAGAGGAAAGGTAAATTGATCTTTATATATATACCGGTGCTATTAGATTGTGATTGTTGTAAATGTGATCTCATTGGTTCTTCTGATTCTGGTTGTAGCTCTGCTGGGTGCTCTACTGTGACATGATGTGTGTGGACTACGATGGGAACGTGTTGGACGCTTGTATCATCGCCCTGCTGGCTGCCCTCAAGAACAGTATGTGCTGTAAAAAAATGACATACAATTATTTCTGTTATATTTCTCTGCATGTCGAGTAATTTGACCATTATCAGAAATCAATGTCTTTCATTAAGTGTTGGTATTTAGTTCATTTCAGTATTAAGCTCATGCATACCCCATTTTTATTGCACCAATTCTTCAAGGCTACAGAAATCTATGTTTTCTAAGCTTTCTATAGTTTATTAACTGTTTCCCTGCTCCTCACAGCAAAACTCCCAGGGGTCACCATCAACAAAGACACTGGAGCACCAGAAGTGAATTTAGAAAAGAGAAAGGGCCTGAATATTCACAAACATCCCGTCGGAGCCTCTTTTTGTGTCTTCGATGAGTAAGTGAATCATTTTCAGTGTGTAAAAACAGGAGGAAAACCATATTGTGTGTTTGTACCTTTTTGTAATCCGGACCTGCTCTCTGTGCAGCTCCATACTGATCGTAGACCCCTCAGCTGAGGAGGAGGGTTTGTCGACCTCTCACCTCACCGTGGTGACCGATGAGAAAGAGCGGCTCTGCGTCGTACACAAACCAGGTCAGAAACTCAAGTCTGCTATGATTCACCTTCCTGAGCTAGTTCAACTTTCAGTAAATACACTTTCTTATTTATGAACTTTTACAGTTTTTGAGTTGATCCAGTACAGTTTTGGATTTATAATACAATTTAGACCCTCCAGAAAAACGCGATTCTGCGATCGCAGAATTTACTGCATAATCAGCAAAATGGCGCAGATTTTTAAAAGGCTGCATATTTATCAAAAGGCCGCATAATCCCCGCATTTTCTATTCTGCACCCCGTGCAACTGTGTGTTGGAGCATAAGTCTTAGAGAAAATCGACGATGACGACCCACTTTGATTCCTTCAAACATTCGAAAATGCTTTCTGCTGCTGCGGACAAGAAAGCCAAACAACTCATGTTCACCAAGGCATCAACCTCCAAAACCCTTTTGAGGGCTACAAGAAACGAAGAATAAATAAGAAAGCCCAATATTTAAAAAAAATCTATTCTATTTCGCAACTTCCCGCAATTTCACCGCATCAAATCACATAAAACCCCCACATGTTTAATCGCATAATCAAGGATTTTAGCCCGCATAATAAAGGATTTTTGCCCGCGTTTTTCTGGAGGGTCTAAAAGGGGGTAAAAATGGTTCTGATGAACTAATTTAGTTCAGGGGGCTTTTTGGCGTGAACGCAAATATATCTGAGTTCTGATGAACTATTGTGGGAAAAGTACTCCGGTGTGAACGCGCCATATGTCTGGAAAAGGGTCCCCTTCGTCAGGGGATTATTTTCTGTTAGAATACTCCCGCAGCATCTCCATCTCATCATCAGTTAGTCTTTTAGTCCACTCGTTCGGGATGGTTCTGGTGTGGCGGGCCGACTTCAGGCCGAGCAGAGAGGCCACGGCCTCTGTGTTGTGGAGTCCAGGACCTGCAGCATCCACAATGTTCCTCAGCTTCACGACCCCAACGGACTGAAGCCTCTCAGTGAGTGCAGGTCTGCTGCCGTCCTGGACGTCCAGCCAGGCCCCCCACACCAGAACAGAGATGT
>NW_011369945.1:6387013-6392937 GCF_000735185.1 Notothenia coriiceps
AGAGAGAGAGATGCATGGATGGAAAGAGATGGATAGATAGGTGGATAGATGGTAGAGAGAGGTAGAGAGAGAGAGAGAGAGAGGGGGATGGATGGATGGATGGATGGATGGGGAGAGAGAGAGAGAGAGAGAGGGGGATGGATGGATGGGTAGAGAGAGAGAGAGATTTGTTTTGATTTAAAAAAAAACACTTTTATTTACATTTTCAATAAACAATTAAATTACTTATTTACATTGAGAGAAAATTCCCCTGTTTTGTTTTGGTTACACAAAGACAGAGTTAAAAGCGAACTCCTCCCCCACCACAGAGCACACAGCTGTAGTGAAACACCACCGGGTTAAAAACTCTTCCATACTTCTCATCAGACAGTGAAATCTAAAATCTACACTCACTCGTGCCTTTAACAAAGATAAAAACATGTGAGTGAGTTGCTGACCGGCTGTACTGTTTATTTTGTTTTTCTGCTTTTGTAGATCGACATTTTTGCCTGCCCCACAATAAAATTCAACAGTTCCCACTTCCCTGCAATCCGTTTCTTGTAGCCAGCACAAAAAATAAAAGCAGTCTCTGTAAAAACCTCCCCACAGTCCCCGCAGCATCTCCATCTCGTCATCAGATAGCCTTTGAATCCACTCGTTCAGGATGGTTCTGGTGTGGCGGGCCGACTTCAGGCCGAGCAGAGAGGCCACGGCCTCTGTGTTGTGGAGTCCAGGACNTCTCTGTGAGTGCAGAACGGACACTCGGAGGACACGGTGGGGTTTATCTTCGCCACAAAGGCGTTAACGCCCAGGGCCCCGTGGAGGATCCTCCACTGCAGGTCTCCTGACCTCTTGTTCAGTGGAGGGTCCTCCACTGCAGGTCTCCTGACCTCTTGTTCAGTGGAGGTTTGTAGAAGAGCCTCCACACTGGTTCACAGCCCCCCGGGACGTTAAGCCTCTGTTTCCACACCGTGTCTCTCCTCTCGCTTAGTTTCTGTTTGTTCAGGGCCAGAGTGCAGAGTCCATAAAAACCTTTCCCATTTTGCATTTGGAAGTCTGCATGATTCCTGGGTTCTGGTCCATCCTGGTCTGCTAAAATCCCAATGTCCGGAAAAGGGTCCCCTTCGTCAGGGGTTTCCTTCCTGTTGGAATACTCCCGCAGCATCTCCATCTCGTCATCAGATAGCCTTTGAATCCACTCGTTCAGGATGGTTCTGGTGTGGCGGGCCGACTTCAGGCCGAGCAGAGAGGCCACGGCCTCTGTGTTGTGGAGTCCAGGACCTGCAGCATCCACGATGTTCCTCAGCTTCACAATCCCAATGGAACGAAGCCTCTCAGAGAGTGCAGGTCTGCTGCTGTCCTGGACGTCCAGCCGGGCCCCCCAACACCAGAGGCTCTTCCGGGAGCCAGAACAGAGATGCTGCGGGATCCACTCTGGCCTATTTAAAAAGTGTCCATACTTGAAAAAGTCCTTTGTAAAACGGAGGCAAAACCCATACACGAGTAAAATCACAGTTTGTAAAAAACAATGACGCATCCAAACCGAGGCCTGTTACCCCCCTTAAAATGGTGCTGGCTACCGGTCTCCAGACGACATCATCGTTTCCTGTCAGGTGTCTTTGTAAAAACTGTAGTTTAAAAGCAGCTGCTCGACTCTCTAGGTGCACCAACCCCCCTCTTCTTTTGGTAGGTACAGCGTGAACTGGGGAACCCAGTACAATTTATCCCAAAATAAATAAAAAATAATAATTTGCAACTTTTTTAAAAGACCAGCAGGGTGGTCCACACACTTTAGCTTATGCCAGAGGCTGGATGCTCTCAGGTTGTTGATGACCAGCACCCTGCCTCTGTATGACATGTGGGGAAGCAACCATCGCCACTTGTTGAGTTTCCCCGCCACCTTTTCTAGAACTCCTTCCCAGTTTTTCCCCAGTGTGACCTCATCTCCAAGATGGACTCCCAAATATTTTAGGCCACGCCTCTTCCATGTAAACCCACCTGGGAGTTGAGGCAGGACACCAGTCCACTCCCCCACTGCTAGGGCCTCACTTTTGGCCCAGTTGACTTTCGCAGAGGAGAGCTTTTGAAAAGTGTCCACTACCTGCCCTAACTTTAGTTGATTTTTTATAAAAACAATGTTGTCGTCTGCATAGGCCGATAAAATAAAACGTGTAATAAAACCAGGTAAAAACACCCCCTCATTAAAGGAGCGGATATTGTGTAGCATGGGCTCTATTGTCGAAACCCAATGAACCAGAGACTTCCAAAATATCTCAAATTAGTGACACATTGTCAACAATTGACCTGCCGGGCACACAGTAGGTCTGGGTCCAGTCTACCACCTGGTGGTCCATCACCTTCCTCAGCCTGGAGGACAGGGCCCTGGACAGCAGCTTGTAGTCGGTTCACAGCAGAGAGACAGGCCTCCAGTTCCTGATTTCCTGTAAGTCACCTTTTTTGGAAGGAGGGTTAAAACAGCTCTTCTGCAGCTCAGAGGGAGGAAAGAGTCATTAAAACTTTCATTAAAAAGGTCCATTAAAAAGTCCCAAAATGTCTTGTAAAACTCTGGGGGGAGGCTATATATTCCAGGGACCTTCCCCCCCTGCATGCTCTTGAGTGCTGCACACAGTTCCTCCTCAGTCAGGGGCCCGTCCAGCTCTTTGTTCGTCTCTTCAGAGACTGTTGGTAGGCCCCTGCAGAACAGATTAAAACTTCCGGTAACACTTTATATTAAGGTACACAAATTAAACATCAACTAGTTGTTAATTAACATGCATATTAGCAGTATATTGGCTCTTTATTAGTCATTATAAAACACTTATTAATGATTAATAAGTGTTTTATAATGACTAATAAAGAGCCAATATACTGCTAATATGCATGTTAATTAACAACTAGTTGATGTTTAATTTGTGTACCTTAATATNGCAAAACTCCGTTCTATACGGACTAAAAAACCGTTACAATGCATCTACACTTCATGCCGTCACAGAACTCTAACTTAAAATACACCGCTAAAATACCCTATTTACCGCCCTTGTTTATATGTGGAGACAATCAAGCGAATGTTAGCCTACAATGTTTCGGTTAAGATAACGGTAAGAGTAGTCATCCTAATAGAATCGTATTAATAGCAATCCAGAAGCAGAATGTTGATTAATCTTCGGAAACTGAGCAGAAAATCCTAGTTGTGTAACATTCGAGTAGCTACAACGAATGAATTTCACGACACACACCATACTGTTTCAGGAAGACGTGTAACTTAGTAGTTAACTAGTACGTCCTGATGAACTATTTGATCTCTATTTGTGAGTACATATTGTTACTTTATACTTCGTTTGAGTAAGAATGACATGAGTGGTAGTGAGACAAACAACTTTTATAACAAATAAGACTAAATTACAATCAGACTGAGGTTAAGTCTGACTTCATCCGGTCAGAGTCAAATAAAATACAAATTAAAAACAAAGTAAGTACGTTCTAGTGAACTGGCATGGGTCTTGACTCTGCAAGTCTACTCTATCTGGATTTGGTCCGATTTCGTCAAGGGACATACCGGGTTGACTACACGAGATCAGAACACCGTTATGCCTATAGTACCAGCTATCATAGTGTTTACGTCGATGAATTTTAGCCCGCTCGTTCTGTTCCTTGATCCTCCTGTGTCACCACGCAAAACAGACTCCGATAATCTTACAGTAAACACTGAAATTGGTCTTCGACAGAGAACACCGATACAACACCAAGACTTTCGCGTCTGACTTAGAAGTTTTAATGTTAGTATCAAAAAATTCATTAGTGTCGTCGAACAAAACGCTGACGAAAAGAGTTCTAAAAACCTCTCTCTGCCTTCTAATCTTTATAGATATAACGATTTAGGGAGACCTAGCTCCAACACGAAAAATTCTTCGCAAAATAGTGACGATGAACGTTACCTAAACACCTGATAATCAGGACTTATTTTTCTGTAATAAGATATTATAAATTATTTTTACACTATAATTATTTTTTGAATACAAATTTGTCGATCAACTTAGCAGACTTTATGTGCAACTCAAAATCTTCTCTTTCCAAGTACTTGAAATTACAAGTTCTATACGATTTTCGTAAGATAACATGAACGCATCACATTATAATTTGAAATGCAAGGCCGAAAATATTATGATATGAAGTTTCCGTTTTAGTAACTAAAACAAAATTCTATTGCTTAAAATAGGCAATTTTTTAGTGTATTTTAGAAAATATAAGATGACTCACAACTAAAAAATTATCTTACCACACAAAGAACATCAGCTCGACACGAGAGATAGGCAACAGAGGAGAGAGGAAACAACAAAGTAGAGAACTGATAAAAGGAGCAGGATGAACACCCGTTTATTGGATTATTGTAACTCCTTATTATCAGGGTGTACCAAGAAGTCAGTCAAGTCGCTTCAGCTGATTCAAAATGCTGCAGCTCGTGTACTAACCAGAGTTAGGAAAAGGGACCACATTACTCCTGTTCTGGCTGCCTTACACTGGCTCCCGATAGAACACAGGATAGAATTTAAAATTCTTCTTCTCGCCTACAAAGCCCTTAATGGGCAGGCGCCATCTTACCTTAAAGAACTCATTATACCCTACTGTCCTACTAGGGCAGGGGTTGGCAAACCGCGGCCCACGGGCCGCATGCGGCCCTTTAAGCCCTCTGCTCTGGCTCCCTTGAGCTTAGACAAAAATAAGAAGGAAATAAAATAAAAGTATTTGTAGGACTATTTATATTTTGTTGCACGGTTGAAAATGTTTCGTATCTTGTATTTTGAGGTGATACTGTGACATATAAATAAAAAACAAAACGGTTTTAATTAGGTCAACTAAAATATGCGTCACATCCTGCTACGGTCCCGCGCGAGCACCTTTTCCTGCGGGTGAATAACCTGACCCCCGGCTCGATGAGCGAACTATGGATAAATCAAAGAAAAGTACCGGAGGAACACAGAGGATTTAATTCTGTGTGGACAGAGTTATATGCTTTCACAGCAAACGATGCTGGTTTACCGGTATGTTTGATATGTAGAGAGAAAGTTGTCAACGGTGCTGCAGCCTTTACGTATCGAGGAACAACAACGGGAGAGGAAGACAGCTGACGATCTTCAGTCATAATTCAATGGGGTATGTCATTTATTTCAGAAAACACTTTTTGTTATATTCCATGGAATGCTCTTAACGTCCCGATAGCAATGAATATATTAAATGCTTTGACAATAAATACATACAAAAATTAATCTGTGGGAGCCGTAGCGCTGTAAAAAGCACGACCAATCATCTGAGCCGGCCCGGCTAAAATAACTGGATGGCCTACCTGCCTGTCAGCCTTCCATCTGTGCACAAAT
This sequence comes from Notothenia coriiceps, assembly GCF_000735185.1. Lineage (NCBI taxonomy): Eukaryota > Metazoa > Chordata > Actinopteri > Perciformes > Nototheniidae > Notothenia > Notothenia coriiceps. The sequence continues at coordinate 6,392,365 of NW_011369945.1, forward strand.
TTATCTCGTGGCCTCATTGATGATGCGCGTTCGTGTGTGTTGGAGGAGGGGCTCTGTGAGGAAGTCTGAAGGAAGAGGCATATTTTTTCCGGTTGTGTATTTTCAAATTCTAGCGCACTCGAGCTGGTTTCTCCATTCTTACCTACCCTACCTTTAACTCTTTTTAGGGTGCAGCTATATGTTTTATTTATTTCAAAGTGGGCCCATTTTAATAATATTTTTTTTTTCCTTCAAATGTGCAGAGGACTCCCCAAGTGCTGTGTTTAATTTATTTTAAAGTAGGCCTGTGTATTATTTTTAATTCTCCTTATAGGAGTTCTTTGTTTCTTATTAGAGGTTAACAGTTTTATATAATGTAATAAATAGCCTAATAAATGCAAAAAAAACGTAGTTTTTGTCTGATATAACAATAAATACAACTTTATTAGCTATCAAGCTATGAAATATGTTTTGCGGCTCCAGACAAAAAAATGTTTTGGAAAAAGAAGCAAAATGGCTCTTTTGGTCAAAAAGGTTGCAGACCCCTGGGTTAACCTGTTAGACCCCAAGCCTGTTTTTCAGGTCTCCGGCTCG
>NW_011369945.1:6392982-6396169 GCF_000735185.1 Notothenia coriiceps
TGTCTCGCCTTAACGTTAGTGGCAGGTTGTGTGTGAGAGAGAATAAATAAGACAGCCCAATATTAAAAAAAAAAATCTATTATTTTTCGCAACTTTCCGCATATTTCGCAATTTCACCGCATAAAATCACATAAAAACCCCACATGTTTAATCGCATAATCAAGGATTTTGCCCGCATTTTTCTGGAGGGTCTAACAATTCATTAGATTTCACAAAATCTGAGAAAAAAGCTAAAAAATGAGCCATTACAAAGTATAGCCGATATATTTTATTTTCCTTCTTCAATAATCAGATTTAAAACTATAGGAACGTTTTATAGACTACAGTCCTACTCTTTTAATAGCTGGTTATTGCCATTGGACTAGAGATTAATGTAAAGTGTATTTAAAAGAAACCCTATTATAAAACCTTGTCGATTTGTAGGTAACGGCCTGCTAAAATATTATCCATCTTCTAAACTCTTTTTTTCACTTGCACCTCAAACAGTGAGGTCTTTATTATGAATATTTGATATAAGCCCTGTTTTGTTTCACAGTGCAATAAAAGTGCACTTTACCTCAACCGAAACTCTATAATCAGTGTTGGCTTACATTTAGCTAGCTTTGACTTCTGTGGTGAGTTAAGCGAGACATTTCTTCCAATGCTACTTTAATTTGAAGTCCTCTCACTAAAAGAATGAGGACTGCATCCCAGTTACAACTGTAAAACTCTTGTATGTATATCAGCGCTAACAATCTTTCCTTCCGGCTCAGGTGGGACGCCGCTGTCGGCCGAGAAGCTGCAGGAGTGCATCGGCAGAGCAACAGCGCGACAGAGAGAGATCCAGAAACTCGTCGATAAAGTCATACAGAGTGTAAAGACAGCACAATAAAGAGCCTCAGACAATGCTTTGTATCTAAAAGCTGTATTTTCCACTGTCAATATATATTCTTGTTTTTTTTTTCTTTCTTTTTTTTAATAACAATAAAACTGCTGACAAAGACTGCTTAAAAAATTATTTCTCAGTGTCCAGAAATATCTCACACACTCAGTGATTTCTCGTAAGAATAAACTTATGGCTCCTGAACTAATTAAAAGGAAATGCCTCTTCAAAATGTGCTGTACAAAAGCAGGTACACCAGCTTGCATGTTCATGTTGATTCCTCGGATGAGCCCTGTGCCTGGATGGCTAACAGAAGAAAGACTTCCAACAGACTGAGAGGTAGAGCGCTGCCCCCAGGCACTACTCCAAGATCAGATTTGCATTTTCACATGTAATGGTAATATGGAGGATTTGGTGTCAATAAGCTCACTGGGATCCGTGCTTAAAGGGCAGTTTCTACCGGGGTCAACCAAGCAGAGTCAGGCAGGCTCATGAGGAATCCTCTGAGAATGTGCATTCATAATCCTTTCAGTCCCGGGGGCCCCCCATAGAGAAAAGTCTTCCTGAAGGGGCGATGTGTTATTGTGAAAGCCCGCCACCTATGAGAACCATCTTATTCGGTTTCATCTTAAAAAATATCAAAAAGGTTCTTTAAGTGTAGGGCTCCCTGTTCTAAAAAACCCCATCCTCTATGGTGGACACAGTTTAGGTTCTCCAAAACCCCTGACAACCATTACAAACACATTTTGTCAGCTAGAAAAAGAGACACAGAAAGGACAAAAACGTCTTTTTTTTTGGTCTGAAATCTCCACAGTGAGGCAGACAAAGAGCACAGTATGGATCATTCACGTCCTTGTGTAGCTGGGGGAAGTCTTTTTTTGTGTGATTTTAGTTCGTCATGACTTCTGGAGGGGCTGTGGCAAGCTCCTCTTCCTCTTACTTCTTGGTTGGCTGGCGGTATGTTGCCGTGGTGCTCCCACCTGAGGGGCCGCTGCTCCCATAGCCATTTGCTGCTGCTGCTGCATTTGGTGCTGCAAGAATTGCAACTACACAGGGCAGGAGGAAAATGAAAAAAAAGAACATCAGAATAGATTTTAACACATCTTTATAAGTGGCAATGAAGTATTCATAAGCGTCTGTAGCATGGTTAAGAATCCTTCACTGGAACTAGTATTGGGCAGACTATCACTAAAACTAGAATACATGTATATCTTAGATTACCAGCCAAATGCTTTGTGTAATAGAGCTCTAATAAACATGGCATTGGTTAGTGAAGCTGAACTGAAGCCTGGTACGACGTTCAAGAGGATTGTGCGGAGAAACACAGAGGAGATGTTAATGGATTGCAGAGGGAAGGGAGAAGAAGGAAGAGATACAGATTTGGGACAAGTCGGGGGGGGGGAGGATACAGTCAAGCAGCACCAGTGGCAGTCTGGAGACAAATGATTGCCTGTGGTCCCGGCAAAAAATGCAGCTTAGCAACCGTGAGTAAGTCAGCAACTTCAACTTGGCAAAGACGTAATAATGTTTAAACACTTGACTTCATGCTTACAGTGTAACAGCCTATCATCTTTAATCTGACACGAGGCAGTCAGCAGCATTATAACAGTATGTGCCCTACGACAGTATTTCAGATTGTGTCGCTCAATGCTTTGTGAGAACATTCCTCCCAGTTGGACACGCTGTTAGTTGGAGGGGCCAGCTCTGGTGTGTGCTGCTTTATCAAACAACATATGAACCAAACATACAACACAAGATGGAATGAATGATGTGGATCTACAACAGAGAAATAGTGATGAAATCAGACCTGGGGTGACACTGTTTCACCTAAAGCTTCTCAGAAGATTAAAACATATCAAATATAAAAGCAATGATGACTCTATTCAGCTATTATTCCAGATTTGTTTACTGTATGAAAATGTTAAAGGATATATAAAGAATAAAATATGTTGTAGTTATGATTACATGCCTGGTTATATATCATGTTTTTAAATGTTCAAGGCCTTCAAATGTAGATTTTTAAAAAGGACATGTTTTTGTGTTAAGTGTTTTTCCTAGAAATTAAACCCAGGTCTGATACAAATAATAATGGATTGGTCTAACTCCCTGAGAGTGTATAGTGTAGCACAACATGCACCTGCCAGGTAAATAAAGGCATGGAGAGTTGGCTGATACACCTGTTCTTATAAACATGTAATGTGTATATAGATGTTAAAGTTGCTGTATTACTTGGATCTGTGGCTGGTGCTGGTGCTGAAGCCTTGGAGAGGGCAGCGGGGGCCCAGACCCGTCCAGCCCACAGCCCAACTGGGACAGCACTAAGGG
>NW_011369945.1:6396176-6398364 GCF_000735185.1 Notothenia coriiceps
GGGGGGGGGGAGGAGGAGGAGGAGGAATGGAGTAGGAATGAAGTTTGAAGAATGCACATAAAGGCAAAGAGGGAGAGGAAGGGTTCGTAGGGTCACGCACACACAAGGAAAGGGAAGACATTAAAATAATAAGATGAAAAAAGAGAGCAGTGACAAGTAAAGGTCCGTGTGCAGGACATTATGGGAAAATAGCATGAAAAGGTTGAGTTGAAAAGGTGAGCAGGGGAGTTGGAGAAGGAGGACAGGAAGACGGTGCAGGAGGGAAAGAAATAAAGGTGGGGACAAAAAAAAGAGAAAAATAAAATGTAGCAGAGAAGAAGGGGAGGTTGAGTCTCTCCTGTCAGGTGTTACATGCTCCACTGAGAAGGAACTATGACTAACTTCAGTGATATGATCATGTTAAGTTAAGACTAGGAGTCCTTATGTGTAGTATTTACAATGTTGAATACATTAGTGAATCTTATGTTATTAGTACTAGTTAGTGGCATGGTGTGAATTTGTTTTGAAACAGGTTAATGGAATGATCAAAGATAAATGTTTAGTGTGATTTAATGCATATCTGTGTGTATTTGGGTCATACCTGCTGCTTGTGGAGACATGAAGCCTCCGACTCCCAGGTTGATGACGGCTGTCTGCTGGTTTCCTAAAGTTAGATCTAACTGGTCACCCTGCAGAAACAGAACGGTAGAATCAAAAAGTAAAAGACGATGAACGCAATGAGACTAAGTTTAAAATCCCAAATATATATATATAGGGATTTTGCAAGTTCTCAAGAGGTCCAGCATCACCGGTAGTTACTGATTATGATGTGTTTTGGCAGTGGTTACTGCTGGCTTCTGTACCATAACTTATTGCAGATATTTATAAACAAAGAGCGTCTCAACAGCTTCCCTGAGGTATTCCACAGATTTCTATTATGTCTTAAGTCTGGGCTTTGGCTGGGTCCTCCGAGCAATTTCAAATGTTTGTTCTGAAGTCATATTTGTCAGTTCTATACTTTCTATAGTCATTGTTGTGTTCACCATACCTTGGAGCCCCACCCTTTATAAATAGTAGCTTTTGGCTTAACTCTGTGAAATAAATTACTCAACTTTAAAAATAAATGGATACTGGATACCTCGTTTCGGATACTATAAATCTTTCTAAAACAAACAACTGAAATGTTTCCATTCCAAATTGAATCTAACACAGTTTGTGATATCCCCTTGTTACATTACATTACATGTCACTTGTTAGACGCTTTTATCCAAAGCAACTTACATACTCAATACTGTGGACAATCCCCACAGGAGCAATTTGGGGTGAAGTGTCTCAGGGACACAACGACATGCTGACTGCAGTGGGGTTTGAACCTGTGCACTAATCCACTGCGCCACACGCCTCCCATTAACCCCTCGCTACCCCTTATTAAGGTTCCTCTCACTGTGTTTAATAAGGGGTAGCGAGGGGTTAATGGGAGGCGTGTGGCGCAGTGGATTAGTGCACAGGTTCAAACCCCACTGCAGTCAGCANTAAGGGGTAGGGAGGGGTTAATGGGAGGCGTGTGGCGCAGTGGGTTAGTGCGTTGGTGTTCGGATCAGGGGGTCACAGGTTCAAACCCCACTGCAGTCAGCACGTCGTTGTGTCCCTGAGACACTTCACCCCAAATTGCTCCTGTGGGGATTGTCCACAGTATTGAGTATGTAAGTTGCTTTGGATAAAAGCGTCTAACAAGTGACATGTAATGTAATGTAACAAGGGGATATCACAAACTGTGNCCTGCTGCTGAGGGCTGGAGGTGGCCGACTGGCTCTGCTGTGGGGAGAACTGAGACAGCTGCTGCTGCTGCTGCTGCAGAGAGTTAAAGATGAGAGGACCAGTGGGGATCTGCAGATTTCGAATGCAAACACCAACAAACAAAAAGTGTGGGAGTAACAGAGAGGGAGAGGAGGATGCAGAGGGAAAGGAATACACAAGGAAAAAAAGGAACAAGAGCAGAGGGAAACGGGAGAATTAACAAAGCAATCAAGCAACACGGGGTACTGAACCATTACAGCTATCAGAATATCAGAACTAGAAGGAATTGATAAATGTTGTTCACTACATGTTAATGCAGTGAGGTGCAGGAATAAGAATTGAGGAAATTGAGCTGTGACGTTAGCGCACGCACACACACACACACACACACACACACACAGACACAGGGCCC
>NW_011369945.1:6398435-6426871 GCF_000735185.1 Notothenia coriiceps
CACACACACACACACACACACACACACACACACACACACACACACACACACACACACACACACACACACACACACACACACACACCTGCAGGAGGTTCAGCGGTCTCAACCCAGCACTGCTGTTCAGGCCAAAAGGACTCCCTGGAACACAGATCAGAGTTACATTCACCATACAGAAAAGTACAGACAAACATTATTGTCATTACTATATATACTCATCTCTGATCTTGTCCAATCAAACTATAATTAATTAATTATAATATTTCTGTCAGAAAAGGTGGATCTTACATTTGCCTCACCCGGAAGTTTGTTTTAAAAGGGGCCGGGTCATTCGTTACCTTAGTGTTTAGGTCTTAATCATTGGTTTCAAACTATTACTTATCCCTTGCGTTTATTTTTTTAATCCATTTTTATTTATATAAAACATTTTATTGATGAGATTTGTTGTGTTGCAAAATGTAATTTGTGGTTGTTAATATGTGTGGTACATGGTTGTATGAAATGTGCTTCATAATTAGAGTTGAATGGAATAAAGCTTTCAGATACACTGCACGTTATACAGGTATTAAAGAATAAAGACGACCTAAGACATAAAATCACTTGTTTAAAAGTGTGTTCAAAATGTCCTTGAGCATAACAGTAAATCCTAATTGAGTCTCTGTCAGCTGCAAACCACTGATTGTGCTGTAGGATCCTGTTTGGTAGATTAGGTCTTATGTTCCCCCCTCTTCAGTGACATCAGGGTCAGCCACCCCTGGAGCTGGGATTCACTGTTACTCTTAAGGACGTGTGTGTTGGTACCCTGAAGCATTAGATTGTTGCTGGGCATACGGAGACTGCCTGTAAATGACTATAGTAATACTTAAGGAGACATTGCTTTGAAATCTCTCACCAGTCTGAGCTGCGGACTGCATGGTGGGCATCAGGCCTGCAGGGGGCAGGATTCCACTCAGGTTCAGGCCTGCACCCAGCATGGGGCTGGAGCCACTCATCAGGGTCTGAGGACTGCTACACACACAGAGGAAAATCGTCATAAACAGACACAACGACTAGCAGGCCAAAAACAAGAGGCTATATCTTTTCTTACCAGACAGAGCTGACCACGTTGATGAAGTTGAGCCCTGCCGGAGAGGTGCTTCCCGTGGTGATGGACGTTCCCATGGCGGGCAGGGGGATGGTCATGACGGGCAGCTGCTGGCTTAGAGCCAGTTGCTGCTGGGCGAAGGGCGTGAGGAGCGTGGGCTGCGACAAGCTCTGAAGCATGGGGGGGTCCGAAGGGGTAGGGGTCAACGAGAGAGGAGCGCAGAGGGAGTCGGCGGGGTGCGGTGTGGAGCACGGCGTGTTTGTAGGAGTGGGGGTGGATGGCTTGGGGGTCCCTGATCCTAGAAGTACGGAAAGTGGGTGAAAACAATAATGAAGACCAATGAGGATGCTTTTCAGCAGGTAATACCGATAATGTTTTATAAGCAAAAGTACAAAGCGTTAAATGAGAGATTTATACGCTGATTTTGCTAATTCAGTGATTTATTTGAGACTTTATTTTCTAAGCATATCTACAATATGTACATGGATTATTAGAGGATTTTCCTGAATAACAGTTTAAGAATTAAAATTGAGGCTCCCATATCAAAATTTCCCCTTTTTTCTGGGCAATTTCCACAGCAGCTGGTTTTAATCAGAACACACACTTGTGCTTGTACTGATGCAATATTCCGTGTGCTCGTCAAGTATCAAATAAATCCTTGTGGTTTAAAACTTCTCTATATTTCCTAAGACCTGGAACCTTTGTCAAACAATAATTCCAGATTCGGAAAACTGAAAAGGAGCTGAAGTAAGATATTCCAGTACGAGTCATTAGCACAACAGTGATTGATGAACGCACGCAGCCAAACAGTAAGAGGCTGGACTCACTCTGTGTGGAGCCCATGGGGGAGAGGGCGGCCGGCGACAGCAGGCCCACCTGGCCCAGCTCCATGGAGTGCTTCCTGTTCAGAGACTGGCTTTTGGCTGGAGGGGGCGTAGGACACTTGAGTAGACCACTGGTGGTTTGTGAACTATATGGATTACCTGGTGGTAAAAAGAGACGTTTCATAATCCCAAACAAGGAGTATTAAGTAGACCTAAATCTACACACATCCATTTCACATACAATAACTTTATAGTCTTGTCTAAGTCAGTATTTTAGCTTTTTGTTCTCCACGACCAACTGAAAAAAAAACATTACACAATATATGATACGTCTGTTCGTATAGAAAAAGCATAATGTACCTGAGGAGCTGTTGCCTGATCCTGAAGGCAGTTTGATGGGAGGGGGTCGGTGCTTCACCCCCTTCCCCAAAACAGACGCCTGGATCAGTGAAGAAATACCGTCACCCTGCAGATGACATTAAAATGATAAGCCACTGTGCATCGCAGCAAGTGCAACACAGTAAGTATTTGCTTTACCAGTGCTTATTGCAAACATAACAACAATTGTTTTTAACTCTTTAAACCAAAGTAATTCAATAAAGGATAACACTTTTTTTGTTTCTTCTACATCTCCAAACTCTATTGAAAAGGTAAAGGAAATTCCACAAAGTACTCACCTCATCCTTGTTGGGGGAGGGCGGCCCCTGTGCCACCGTGCCTGAGTTATGGGACATCTTGACCTGACACTTTAAATCTTTCTCATACACTCCTTTGTACTGATTGAGAAACCTATGAAACAGACATAACATAAAATAAATACCATGCTCTCTGACAATATATCCCTAAATCAGATCTCATCAGAAGCAATCATGCCGACTCACCGGTCTGCATCTATCTTGGAGCCTATCAAGAACCTGTGAATGAGACAAAGAGACAAAGGGGAGTGACTTCAGAGTGGCATTTAAAAAGGAGTCATGGAAACTGAATTTGTCTCAGAGACTGTCCTTACGGGGGATGTATGAGCTTTAGGTCTGTGCTGTCCTCCTCTGCTTTTGGTTCTTTAGCACAGTAGATCTTCCCATACACCAGTGGGTCTCCCATCGACTGGTAGATAGACACCTTGGTCCTCTGGGCTTGCCCTCCCACCTCACACTCAAACGTGTAGTCATCAATAACTTCCTGTGTAAAGAAAGCGGACACAGACAACGGAATGAAAGGGTTGTATAAGCCAGTGATTCTTAAATGGGGGTACGCGGACCCCTAGGGGTACGTTGGGGTACTGCAGGGGGTACGTGAGGTAAAAAAAAAAAAAAAAGGTTAATAAAAAAAATGCCATGCATGATTACAAAAATAATCTTAGTACAATAAGTTAAATAGAAAACACAATTTTATATAAAATATTCCTAGAACTACCAAGGGGGTCCTCATATAAACATGTTACATTTTGTGTATTGTATTTATAGTTTTTATTAATATATCATGTTGTTCATTGGTTTGTTAAACATATATTAATTCAATTGAAAAACTCCTTGGAAAAATCTTTTTTTGTATGCATAAAGATGAAAATATCCTTAGTTTGTTGTAATACATGCACAAAGGAGTTAATAAATCACACACTGAGGGAACATCACTATATTGTAATGATGTATATAGGCTTTTTCTGTCAAAAATGTCCGGGGTCGGTCAGGGGGTACTTGGCTGAGAAACAGTTTCAAAGGGGGTACATCACTGAAAAAAGTTTGAGAAGCACTGGTATAAGCCATAGAAATGTTAAAGGTCCCATGACGTAAAGTCTAAACAGAGTGATGAATTAACTTGTTGGAAAAGTTGATTATTGGAATATTCCTGACTTAATTGAACATGTATGACTGTATTTTAAGACAAAAAGCACAGAATGAAGAAAAAGGGAGAAGCAGGAATAGATGAACTACTGTTTAATGTTTAGTTAAAAACATTTGTGCTCCCTTAAGCAACTGGAGGTGCCATGTATCCTTGCCAGGGCCTCACACCATCTGGTCAAGGGCCATAATTATGAAATATGTGAATAAGAGTCCAGCACAATTTATGGACAGAAACAATGCCTCTGACAATACAACTGCAGTCCAGTATAGTCTCCGCCCTACCCCCTGGAGTAGCAGAAGCATGTGTGTCATTTAGATATTTTCAACATGCAGTTACTAAAGTTTTTGTGTTTATTTTATAGTTAATTAAAAGGAAATCTATTTCAAGTCATTAACCCACTAGGGAGCTATCTTTTCACACTTTATAACACCAAACAAAAGCATTTTTGAGTACAGATCTAAGTGGCTGCAATGTGAGCCTTGGCATCCATCCGCCTATAAAGCATTACACAATGACACATAACTACTCCCTGCTTATTACTAACGGCACACAGCCAGCATTGATCTGTGTCCACGGCGTGTTAATGCTGCTGTCACACTTACCTCAGCAGGCCAGATCACAGTATTGGGCTGAGAGTCCTCCAACTGCAGAGATCTCTCCACCACAGCGTACTTTTCCACCTAGAGCAACACACCAACAAATCCATCTGGTTTGTTATTCCCCACATTACAACTGCCAGAATATGAGTTGAGTGGGTTTAAAGTGGTGTTGGCCTAAGTGTGTAATTGACAGTGTTATAGGACCATTGAGCTACTTACATCAATTTCCTTCGGCACAGTTAGTTGGCAGTTACTCTGCTTCCACATGTCAACGCACTGCAAAAGATAACAGGTGAGAAAAAGAGTATGAGCAAAAAGCGCTATGACAGCAGGCACTTGGTTATTATTGAGTAGGTAATCAGATTTTCCCAACAGTTGTGAAAAAATAAACAGAGAAGAAACACTAACTCGTTCAGCTATTACTTTTAAGTCTCCCTTAGGAAATTGAGAATACATTTTACCATGGCTGAACACAACTGTGGGAGACAACCTTTCCTCAAGTTGCATTTCAATGTGCTTAGTGTCAAGATAGACAGACAGGTAAACACTTTTTATCATGTCGGTGAATATCTACCAAATACAGAGGTGGAGAAGTACTCAGATCTTGTACTTGAGTAAAAGTAGAAGTACCAGAGTGTAGGGATACTCTGTTACAATGAAAAGTCCTGAATTCTAAATGTTACTCAAGTAAAAGTACAAAAGTATTGGCTTCAAAATATACTTAAAGTGCCAAAAGTAAAAGTAGTCATTCTGCAGATTGGTCCATTTCAGAATAATATATACGATATGTTTTGATTATAATTATTGATCATTAAAGTGTTATAAAGGTGGTAAAGGTGCAGCTTGTTTGAATGACTTTGTATACTGCAGGGCAGCTTGTGAATTTACTCCAGGTGTAATAAGTCTGATTTAAGTGTTGATTATATTTCACATCATTAAACCAAATCAGTAAAGTAACTTAAGGTATTAAATAAATGTAGTGGAGTAAAAGTACACCGTTTACCTTTGAGTTGTAGTGGAGTAAAGATACAAAGAAGCATACAATGGAAATACTCAACGAAAGTATCTAAAATTGTACTTAAGTACAGTACTTGAGTGAATGTACTTCCCACCTCTGACCAAATAGTAAACAGTCCCAGTCATCTTTATCGTATGTATAAAGTAGGGCTGTCAAATGATTACAAATTTTAATCAGATTAATCACAGCTTAAAAATTAATTAATCATGATTAATCACCATTCGAACTATGTCCAAAATATGCCATTTCTTTATGTATATTGTTGTGGGAATGGAAAGATAAATGAAAGAAGGCGGATATATCCATTTAACATACAGTATGTATGTATGTTTATTATAACATTGTTCTGTGTGTCAAAATGAAAGACAGCCCACACACCTATCAATCATCAAACCGTGGGGTCTTATTTCATTACGTGTTCATTTCTAACACGTAATGTTGTATCGATGTATATAGAGATGTACTACAGCAAAAGTATTCTCCGTCGGGACTTCCTGCAACAACACCACGCCGTTATCTTGATTCTGATTGGCCAGAAGACATTATCAAAGATGTTCTATTGAGAAGACGATCACTACGTGACAAAAGTTTTCAAAACCGTTTCTAGTCTTCTGTATTTCCAGACAAGTGGCTACTGAAATCAATCTTACTAACTGCTGTCTGTGTGACTTTATTTTGCTTACTTTAACATCATTTTTCATGGTGGGGCTAGTGGATGGGACATTTTGTTTTAAAAAACGGACGGATGGAAGCATCGATAAGAGCACGGTTGTTTGCAAATTATGCAAAAAGGAATTTGCGTATCACCGCAGCACATCAAGCCTCAAGTATCACCTCAATGCAAAACCTATAGCAGCTAGCGTGGAAGCTAGCGTGGACGTTAGCCCGACTCGGAGTACAAGGACCCACACCCAATTCGCGTTGATCAAACAGTGGCCTATGCAACAGAGAGATTTTATTTTTCATCAGGATATTGGAAGAATAGGAGGGATTGAGGTCAATCACTGGCACTTTTTTATTTTATTTTAAATGGTACAGTACACTTTATGTTGAACTATTTATTATGTTGTTGGTGCAACTGGCACTTTATGTTGAACTGTTTATTGTTTTGGCCAAGGTTATTGAGAGAGTTGGACTGAAATTGATTAGATTTTTTAAATCAACTGTTGGTAAATCAACAAAGTCTGTTATGGCCTCTGAAGCAACAGAGAGATGTTTTCTAATAGTCAGGGTTTCCAATGTTCTGAATGTACTTGAAAGTATTGTGTTTTACTTAAAAAACAAAGTGTTATAGTTTACAGAAGGTCTACCTACCTATAGGCGACCTGAATCTCTGAAATGTACTATATTCCTAAATATGCTATTGCTACACTTTATGGCAAAAATTGCACTTTTCTGTTGGTCTTGGTTAAGAACCTCCTTGATAAAAATAAACAATGTTTTGTTGCTTAAGCTTATGTATTCAGTCATTATTCAATGGTATACTAAAATGTGACTAACCTGCTACGTCACGTAGCGTGACTAGACTACGAAGAACAAAACCCTTAAATTCGTCATGGGTCGCCTCACTTCTTTATTTCCTTTGAGTGCTCTCAGTAGAGGAGTCAAATTTGACACCAAAACAAAGTTAAGTAAATAGTAAATCAATCGTTTATACACTATATATTATTTTACTTTGTTGTTTCACCAGTTTTTTAGTAAAAATAAGGTAAATAAAGCCTTTGTAAAAGGTAGCTACGCGAAAAAGCAAAATGATAAAACGTAATGACAGTAAAGGTAAGTCGTAGTCAGTAAGTTTCACCGATAATTTTAACAATTACACGGATGTATAGGATGTGTTTTGGTTTCACACGTTAGGGTTTACTTACAATTAGATTTGGACCCAAACTATCTATTATATGATGATAAAGAAAGAGAGTTAATAAAAAAATAAAAGATAAACACGTGCAGGATTAGTATAATTAGTTATGATAACAAAGCAAATATTCGTCAAAATTCTTACCGCAAATAGAAAAAACTTTTAATCAAGAATAAAATAAATAACCCAGAATGTTGTCTACTATGTTTACAACACAGCTCATTTACATACCGTCCCTCATAAACACGTTTTATTGCCCCTGTCTTCGACGACAGTCTGTTTCCGTCGACACACCGCAGTAGATTGTTTGCCTGCAGCGAAAGTGCACTGCGAGGCCTCCTTTCCTGCAAGGGTAAACGACGAATTTTGATTTTAAAGGGACAAAAGAGCTACCAAAGGAACGCAGGGAGGGTAGCCGAAGGACCTCCCTCCCTGATTTTTGTGTCCCTTTCGTTTGCGTTCACTCCCTTTCGTTCCTAAATTAAATTGCGCTGGACTCTGCGGGTTCAGTGGGTAGATATAGAACGGTTAGGAGAAATACCTTTCGCAGGCGGACGTCCATTATTGTTTACACCATTTTGGGATTCCTTAGTATATTAAGTATTTAATAGTTTCATACTAAAATACAAAACTCCTTTAGTACCTAATTCGGTGGACAGCGTGATGTACACTGGCAGTACCGTAGTCGACCCGATCATAAAGTTCGGATCGTTACTTATGAGCCATCGACGACGACGACATGGGTCCCGGCAGGGAGGGATGTCCGTCTAGTACGTCCTTTGACATACCCCGGGAGTGGAACACCTCCCCCGGTGTTTCGAACCGCCTCCCCCGGGAGGTAGAGACTCCGGCTTGGATACGCGAATACACCGCGTTTAATCCCACCGGGCACCGTGCCAAAGGCGGCGACGCTCCGAGGGTGATCGTGAGTAGTACTATTGACACGTACCCGCGAGTTTTAACCGGGGACCGGCGAACAATAAGAACTTTTATGGAATTACGACCGTTATAGAAAAACCGCATTTTAGTTTATTGAATACAATAATATTACATTATCAATATCGAAACGTTTCGTTACGTAAATAAATATGTAAAAGAAGTTTTTACGATCGTAGAGAAAGTCAAGGTTTGGCGACTTACCTATGACAGGTGGACTCACCTCATATTTTTACAGAAACTTTTTTGACTAAATTTTTTATTTTTAAGTTCTAGAACAAAAAGTACGGGGTTCTCGTTATTATTGTGAACCATTTCTTTTTTTGAGGGAACTCACTCGCGAAGTATTAAGTACGTACTTCCATCTCGTAAATATTATACAAATATTTTACAGATAAAACAATATAATTATGTTTGTATATATGTTAGAACTGTGTGAATTATTGTATAATTGCAAAACGCGTACATGTTCTACTTTTTTGACAGACCACCACACATTAACTAATAGTAACGTTTTTTCTCGGGGGGTGGTTTATTAACTAAAACTTTTTTATATAAATTAACTTTATACCCTCGTTTGTGTTTTTCCCATTCTTAAATGTATGGTTAGCTATACAATTAATAACGTTGGACAGGAAATAATATAACACACACATGTTTTCTTAATTATACTTCACATTATTATACACTCACACACCATATTTACTTACTTATGTAGACACACCAAATATTCTTACTTATTTATTGCCACACTCATGTATATTCACACACAAATTATATATATGAATCACCGGCACTGAGCTAATTTTTTTTAATAGATTAAATTAATGTCCGAAACATTAATTAATTAGCGTTAATAGCGTAAAAAAATAGGTGTATATTTATAAACTGCTGACTCTTTGTCACTCTTCGGTTAAAANCACATCACATGAACCTTGGTATGTAATATGAAGTCATTATTCAGTCCTAATGTATCTCAGTCCCTGCTGTGGTGAAAGTAGAGTGATAAACACCTATTTTACAAAAAATTTGAATAATTTTTTTTTCATTTTAGACATGAATAACACATTTATATACAGTGTAATTCAAATATTTCACTGCTTTTGTGATCCTAAGACTTTGGTAACGAAATCTAAAACACCAAAAAAATTCGATCACATGAGTACATTTGTGTATTCACAAGAGTTTTGAAGATTTTCCGAAAATCGGATGTCAAATGTTAAGCTTTTGAGCTACTTATCTCATCAAACAGTGCTCTAAGGTGAGTAATTTGCATATATAGCAATTAGGGCTGTCAAACGATTAAAAATGTTTAATCAGATTAATCACAGCTTAAAAATTAATTAATCATGATTAATCACCATTCGAACTATGTCCGAAATATGCCATTTCTTTATGTATCGTTGTGGGAATGGAAAGATAAATGAAAGAAGGCAGATATATCCATTTAACATACAGTATTGTATGTTTATTATAACATTGTTCTGTGTGTCAAAATGAAAGACAGCCCACACACCTATCAATCATCAAACCGTGGGGTCTTATTTCATTACGTGTTCATTTCTAACACGTAATGTTGTATCGATGTATATAGAGATGTACTGAAGCAAAAGTATTCTCCGTCGGGACTTCCTGCAACAACACCACGCCGTTATCTTGATTCTGATTGGCCAGAAGACATTATCAAAGATGTTCTATTGAGAAGACGGTCACTACGTGACAAAAGTTTTCAAAACCGTTTCTAGTCTTCGGTATTTCCAGACAAGTGGCTACTGAAATCAATCTTACTAACTGCTGTCTGTGCAAATCTCGGCGCGAGTTGGCAGACTTTATTTTGCTTACTTTAACATCATTTTTCATGGTGGGGCTAAGGTGGGGCTAAGCCATTTCTTGGTATGGGTGTAGCCTACCCCAGCCATACCCTGGCGCTGCCACTGGTGGGATGTATGGAGCGGGCCATTCTGCACATGCGTTAAATGCGTTAAATATTTTAACACAATTAATTCAAAAAATGTATTACCGCCGTTAACGCGATAATTTTGACAGCATTAGTATAAAGTGTATACATGCTTGTCAAATAGCAGACGTTTTGATGACTTACATTTCCGATCTTTGAGATCTTCAGGTCTATTACAGGAGCAGGTTTCCTCTCCTTCCTCCTCTGCAGGTAGTCGAAGAGTCGTAGCTGTGGTGGCATGGGCAGATGGGAGAGCTCCTGCTGCCTGTTCAGTGCAGCTCGAGAGTGCCTCTTGAAACACCTAAAATGCAAACAAGAAGAAGTGAGTGTCTTAAAATAAACCAGGCGTTTGCTTCATTCATTGTTTGCTTCATTTCACAATCACAGGGTATTCCTTTTGATGTGTTCTATTCATAAAAACACAAATGAGCTTCTTTTTCTTGGAAATCAAGGTGAGTTTGAGAGAGTGGGTGAGTGGGTTCTATACCGTTTCATAGAGCGAGTGTTCATTTTCTGCTTGTGGTGGAGCAGGCGGTTGGCTGTGCAGGTGACAGAAATAGAGGGGTCCAGGCACAGAGGCTCAGCTGTGGCCAAAATCAACTGACTCTCCAGCTGTAGTTTGTCATCCTATGGCAGACAGAAACCAGACGCTACAGTAAACACTCAATCAATGTGCCGATGCTTAAGGGGCTCAAGACACACAAGGGGAAAAATGGCTTGTGTTATGGTCAAGTACATTCTTTATAAGCTGTGAAAATGGCTAAATCTAAACAGAGAGGTGTGGGACAGGATTTTCTTATTTTGTTTCTGACAAAATAAACATGACTCTTTACCTGTGTCCATTTGTGGTGGTCACTGGTCATGGCGTGGACATCACAGATAAGAGTCTGCAGGCAAAAAGACAAATAAACAAGTTAGCTTCTTAGCTTAGTTATTACTTTTTTCACTTATTCCATGTAATAAACAAATCATATTAGAGAATTTGTTTTACAGTTTGTTATGGCCTTTGTACGTAAGGATTTTGATTTATTTTGTTGCTTTACCTGCATGGTTGGCCGCAGAAGGATGTGTCTGCTCTGATAGGTGGGCATCTTGGTATTACCAGACTGCCTGTAGTCTCTCACCTCGACTATCACACAGCCACAGTGGAAGATGTTCACCTGAGACAAATTGCACGTGGCGGATGTCAAACAATGATACCAAAATTAGCTAATTTAAACCCTAAGAAATGGTGTTGGCGTGAAAACGGCTGACCAGTGATGAAGTAGGTAAACATGTTTTTCTCAACAGTAAAGCACAAATCTGCTCTCTGCATTCAAGACATAATTGTTAAATAGTCTAAAGCATTTAAATATGCTTTGCAATACCAGCTCTGTTGTTATTAGGGCTGCGTCCAACAGTTATTATCACTATCAATTAATTTGTCAATTATTTTCTGGATTGAACAATTAATGATATGGTCTATAAAATGTCAGAAAATTTAAAAAAAAGTGCTCGTCCTAATTTGACTAAATCCAAGTTGATGTGTTATTTAGTCAGACCAAAATGTAAAGCATTCAGTTCAATATGATTTAAAAACAGACAAAAAGGAAAAAGGTAAATAAAAAAAATCAAATGTATTGACTTTTTTCTGTCAATCGACTAATTGAGTGGCAGACGAATCATTATAAGTAAAGTTCTAGCTGTAACCACACATACACATACACATTTGAACATACTGTACATTTACTTCTGATACACTTTTTAAATTATAAGGTACAAAATGATTTTTCAATATAAAAGTGTCAATGTTCACACCTGTGATTTCTCCAACAGATCCACCAGAATGGGAGGCAACTCCTCCGCATCTAGGTACTCTAGGAGTTCTCCTTCTTCATATGGCAGTCGGATGGTTTCAGAATCTAGAAAAGAAAACAATCATGAATGTTACAAACAAAACAATTGTGGTGTGCAGATCAGAAAAAAAGCATTTAATGGCCTTCTCTTACCAGAGCCATTTTTGCCCCTGAGCATTAAAGAATAGCCTTCATTCCCAGGGTAGAGGTTGACCACCAGACATGATACGGACTCCTGAGACACCAGCTTCTCCAGTAGATTCACATTTCTTCTTAAATTCTTGAGAGAAACAAAAATGACCACTAATAAGAGACAAATCCTCAATATTGGCAACAGAAAGCTCACATGGTTATAACCAAGCCAAACCTATATGAGAAAGGTATGTTTATGTTTATCATTGCTTAGCACCCATTTTAACCTTGATTTAAATTGAATTAAATAAATATGAATTGTATTTTATTGTCGCATTACACGTTAAATACACTTTAATAGCATACACAACATGCCTATGGGGCAATTTTATGGTTACGTTTCTTCTTCTTCCCATAGACACTTTGACAGGTTGACTGCAGGGGTGGGGATTGACCTTTGACCTTCCAATTGGAAAACACCCACTTATAGCCTGGCCACCAGCCCCCATTATTTGGAAAATGTTGGCATTTATATTAAACAGCTATTTAATCAATCAATCTGAAAGCAATCAGACCTGGAACCTTTAGTAATAAACCTATTGTTATTATAAGCAGTAAACAAATCTGTCTTTTTTTGTGCTCACGTTGATACACTTGAAATATTTTTGTTAAAATACACACATAACCTGTGCAGACATATTTGAAAACCATCCGTAACACATTTTAATATCTGGAAAACCACATTTCCTCCCACTAATTTCCTACAGATTAGAAGGAACAATGTTTTAATGCATACCTATAATTACATAGTTATAACTGAGAGTCACATTGCATAATACACACCTTTAACTCTGGCTCTTTCTCACATTCCTCTATGTACAGCTCATAGAGCTTCTGATACAAACTCTTCCTCCCGCCGGATGAATTTCTTCTTCTGGCTGGTCGTTGTCGAGCACTTTCAACGATGTACTGAATAACAGATAACACACTGTATTAACGGATGATGAGACGCACGGTGGCAGACTAACACTAACAATGCATGTAATGAATACACACGCCATACATTTGAGTACATACTGCTCATTTTTTTCCTCTAAAAATATACAAACAAATATAAATATTATTTTTTTACCTCAGCTCGATCCAATGCATATTCCAAAACTTGTTGCTTTGGGTAATAAGAGTAAAATAAAACAGATCAGTCGAATGGAAACTCCCAATTTGGTACAGAATAGAACACACAGTGCAAGTCCTGGAGAATAAAGCTTAACCTTGTAAAAAAAACAAAAACACTTGAGTGGATGTCTACTGAATGTATAGAAATGAAGAGCCTGAAATAGATGAAACTTACCATTGTGGTCCACCGCCAGCTGCAAGGCGAGTGACGGTAGACGATGCTGTCCTTTCTGCCCCACACTGTCACCTTCCTAAAGTGACCATTCACACCCTGCACAGCAACACAGAAGACGTGATGCACGCAGCACGTTAGAAAATAGATACACATAAGAACATAAACACTCGTTTTGACTGGCAGGTTATAAGAACAGTACCGATGCCAAATAGCCTGGCATCAGTCAATCCGATGCCACACACAAACAGCGAAGAAGACTTGACGAGCGAAACTGTTTCATCATAGTTCTTTCATCCTTTGCGTATACTTTAACATGATCCAGCAAAGTAAACACATGCACAATATGTCTCAGAGTCTGTAAAACTGTGTCGCTCAGGTCAGTGAACTTTGATGACTGGCAGCCCAGAGAGTGGCTGGGTAGCAACAAGCTCGTTGATGCCTGACCGTTGAGGCTAACATGGCTAACGTTAGCATGCTAGCCCGTTCCTAGTGGGAAAGCTGTAAGTTACCAGCTACGCTACTGATGTTACATCATCTGAGACACAAAGTGATAAAGCGACGTCTATCTAATCGAGCAGGATGGACTTGCCTTTTAGATTGCATAGCGATCGACGGTAGCTCCAATGCAAGAAAACGAAATGAAATTGAAATATCAGTGTCTTCATTGAAAAAAAGTCGGAGCAGCAGCCATTTTCTTCCAGTGTGACAACAACAGCTAAACTTCCGGTTTGGGAGGCGGCCCGCTTCACAACTGATGCTTGATCTGATAAAGTGAGACACACTGTGTAGGCTACTGTGTACAAAAAGATATTATTTGATATTACTGAATGCAACTGCTTGTTGATCCCTCAGAATTCAAACAGTGACCTTTTATGAAAAACTTAAATAAAATGATATAGGCTACTTTTACACAGAAGCTTTAAATGTAGGTTACTATTGGCCATAGGCCTACAGCTGTGCTAAACATGGACTGGTGCTAAACCGTTTTTTTGAATTTTCACGGCTAAAGCACACTATCAGCTGTCCTGATTCATGGTACTTTTTGCAAACCTGTATTTTTGATTATTCTACCTATGTCTTGCATCAGATAATACATAGATCTTATGTGAAATAAGGTTTATTAAAAGGACAAAAGATTGTCTGAAATGTTTAATATAATGTGATTAAATAATGAAATAAATACATATGTATGTATTTAAGTGTACATTGACTTCAACTACTACACATTTCGGTTTTTTAATAGCCTACTATGTATGCTGGATGCTCAAATAGGTTTAAGTAATTATGATGAAAAAAATGCAGAACACCAGCAATCTTACCTGAGGAAAAGCTATGCACACTAATAAACACTTTTTGCATATCCAAATAATGCAATGCATGTTTTGCCACACCCCTCTTTTGCTCTGTGCCTTCGATACTGTGTGGAAAATAGAAGCTTTAATAAATACTTCACACTCTTTCAAATCAAGGATCTTCCAGTGTATTTTATTGTTTCCCTTTGGGTTGTTTGGTAGCTTTGTTTAGTGTTATTGACATACAGGATTTACTGTTGACTATACACAGACTTCAACGTTTATTAATCGAGATTATAGCCTGGCTATCAGAATACAAATAATGATCAATGAAAACATAATTAGAGTGGTGTGCTGACCCTGATTTAAACTTCAGTTAAACTAAAAGTCAGTAGTTTTTATAGAAAACAATAGCCTCACATAGGAGGGAGCAGTAATAGCTATTGTTATAAGGTGTAACTTTTTATTTAGTACATAGAAATATATATGTTATTCAAAATGGTGTGTCCATTTGAGTTTGTTGTTTAAGGTCAAAAGCCAATTATTCCTCTACATGTTGGTGGTTTACACTTTGGTACACATAAAAGAAGATGAAACACAACTGATTAAAACTATTGAATTCCAGCCCAAGTAAATACAATATATTAATATTGGTTGAAATTCCATAATTGTACAGTAGGGGGGAGAGCAGGATAGCAGATTCATTAGGCTGGATGATAGTGGGGCAGTAAAATAAGCACAGTCATAAAGGATAAAGAAAGATCAGAAATAATTCACGATGAATATGGTCTACAGATTTAGATGCTAAGAAAGTCAGGATGCACTTTTGACCACATTTGCGATTTTTACATTTTTAATACGTGTCACTTATGGATCATTTGGGCCTACTGTAAAGTGCTCTGACCTTCCTTTATTTCTATCCTTGAGGAACAACATTTAAGTTTATTGGCAATTCTGCAGGATTTCAATGTATTAAGATGTTATTTAAGAATGTTGATTTTACAGAAAACTTACATAAATGTATTTTAACAGTAAGCATGTTTGTCGTTCTAAGTGTTCCTTTAACATCAACGTCTCAAGAGTATAAGTAGTTCATTTATGAGGGCAGAAAGGTTCTGGGTGGGGCTCAGTAGGACCAGTCCACACCTGCTACTCACACACACGCACGCACGCACGCACGCACGCACGCACGCACGCACGCACGCACGCACACACACACACACACACACACACACACACACACACACACACACACACACACACACACAAACACACACACACACACCCACACAGACATCCTTTCTTTCAATTGGAAACATTGGAAAATCCACACATGACGGGGCTTGTTCGGGGTCAGTCATATTTCAAATGTGAGCTTGTAAAAGCCATTTTTCTGTGCACATAGAGCTGGTTTTCTTGTGGTTGCGTTTTGTTTGAATCCACATGTTGCAACCGCTTGAGTGTTGTGGCTAACAAATTCATCTAATTAAAATGGATTGCATTTCCTCAATCTTGAACGTTTTTTGACTAATTTCCTAGAACGTGCTTTATTAAGTCACACATTGACCAGAAATTACTCATCACTGGTTTCAATCAGTTTTTTAAAAAGTAAACCAGTGAGTGTTATAAATAAAGAAAAACTGAATAGAAATGGTTTTGCATTGGCCACTGAGCACCATCTCTACTTTTTACGTTGACTGGTTTCCAAGGAGGACATTACACATTCCCAGGCTGTGGTGTTGAACTGGCATACATCCTCAAAAAGATTTCTTCTTTATGTCCTCACCAGTAAAGACTGTGCTTGGTTGAAACTTGGAATGAATAAGCGTACATAATACTAAACAGCTGTGTTGGACATTGTATCGAAGATGTGAGATTAAATGGCAGTATTCCTGAGAAACACAGTGTCTGTATTCAGAAATGAAAACAAGTCTCCCATGCTGGATTTGAACCATGTGAGTCATTTAGCTTTATAGTTTAAACAAAAAGCTGTGTCTAATAAATCTGCAAAATTACAGCAGGCATGTTTATTAAGGTTGCATAGATAGAGTCAATTTTGACAATGATCATGCCATGGTTCAGCAATTTATATCATTTTAATTTTATTTTATTGAATGTCATTCCTTTACCACATTTAACAACCAATCCAATCAAATTGGCTGACTGCAATAGAGCAGTGGTCCACCAATTGGAGTGTTGGTGGTTCACGAAGTAGTGTTCTTTGGTAAGATATTTTACCCCAAATCCCCCTGATGGCATTGCCAACAGAGCGTTAGTGTGTGTGAATAATTATCACTTCGGATCCTGGTATGGCAGGATGTGACTCTATGAATGTGTGTGAATGGGTGATGGCTGGTTTGTGTTGTTAAGCACTCTATAAATGCAGTCCATTGACCATTCATCAACAACAGGAAACTTATACTCATATTCCTCGAGGCACAGGCCGAGGAGGTGGAGTTGCAGCCATCTTTGACTCAAGTTTACTTATCAATACTAAACCAAATTTAAATGATACCTCCTTTGAAAGCCTTGTTTTTAGTCTTACGCATCCAACCTGGAAAACTTTGCAGCCAATCTTATTTGTTACAGTGTACCATGCACCAGGTCCTTATTCAGAATTCTTATCAGAATTCTCTGAGTTTTTATCAACTTTGGTACTTAAAACAGATTAAGTAATTATCGTAGGTGACTTTAATATTCATGTTGACGATGATAAAAATAGCCTTACTGTTGCATTTAACTCTGTATTAGATTCTATTGGTTTCTGTCAAAGTGTAAATAAACCAACCCACTGTTATAATCACACTCGCAACCTTGTTCTGACTTATGGTATTGAAATTGAGCAACTATTAGTCGAACCACATAATCCTGCTTTATCCGACCATTTCTTAGTAACTTTTGAAGTACTGTTACTAGACTACAAAGCATTAGTCAAAAGCTCTTGCAGCAGAACCCTATCTGTTAGTGCTATAGCCACATTTGAAGAGATTCCACATTTTAACTCGATAGCATGTCTGCATGTAAGGGAGGAAACTTATACAAAATGTACACAACCCCAAATTGATCATGTTGTTGATAGTGCTACAGGTGCGCTGCGAATAAAATTAGACTCTGTTGCTCCTTTGAAAAAGAAGAAAATAAAACAACATAGATTAGCTCCATGGCATAATGCCGAAACCCGCAAAATAAAGCAAAAGTCGAGACAACTTGAAAGGATATGGCGTTCCACTAAACTTGAAGAATCTCGTTTAATTTGGCATATTACTCTCAATGAATATAAGAAAGCACTGCATAAAGCGAGAGCAGCCTACTACTCTTCATTAATAGATGAGAATAAGAATAATGCAAGATTTATTTTCAGCAATGTAGCCAGGCTGACAGAGAGCCACAGCTCGATTGAGCCTTCTATTCCCATAGCACTCAGTAGTAATGCTTTTATGTGCTTTTTTAATGATAAAATTGTTCCTCTTGAAACTAAATTAATGACCTCTTGCCTTTGACCAGTATAGTGCTATCAACAGCTCCCGGAAATGTAAGTTCTAATATTACACTAGATAGTAAACTAGAATGCTTTTCAGCCATAAACCTTGAACAATTGAATTCAATGATTCTTTCTTCTAAACCATCAACGTGTATCTTAGACCCAATTCCAACTAAGCTGTTGAAGGACGTTTTTCCATTAATTAGCACTTCTTTATTAAATATTATGAATATGTCTTTATTATCAGGCTATGTTCCACAATCATTCAGTAGCAGTGATAAAACCGCTTCTTAAAAAGCACAACCTTGATCCAGAGGTTTTAGCCAACTATAGACCTATTTCTAATCTTCCGTTCCTCTCAAAAATTCTTGAGAAAGCAGTCGCAAAACAGCTGTGTGATTACTTAAAAAACTATGATTTATTTGAAGATTTTCAGTCTGGCTTTAGAACACAACATAGCACAGAGACAGCTCTGGTTAAAGTCACAAATGACATTCTAATAGCCTCAGACAAGGGACTTGTCTCTATTCTTGTCTTGCTCGATCTTAGTGCTGCATTTGATACTATCGACCATGATATCCTATTGCAAAGACTAGAGCACTTAGTTGGCATAAATGGAACTGCTTTAGGCTGGTTTAGGTCCTATCTATCTGAACGCTCTCAGTTTGTACGTGCCAACGATGAATCTTCCATGCAAACCAAAGTTAGCCATGGAGTGCCACAGGGCTCAGTGCTTGGACCTATTTTGTTCACACTATATATGCTTCCGTTAGGCAATATTATAAGGAATCATTCTGTAAACTTTCATTGTTATGCGGATGATACTCAACTATATTTATCAATCAAGCCTGATGAAACCAATCACCTAAATAAAATTCAAGACTGCCTCAAGGACTTAAAAACGTGGATGACCTTAAACTTTTTGATATTAAAAACGACCAAAACTGAAGTTATTGTACTTGGCCCGAAGAATCTACGAAACAAATTATCTAAAGATATACTAACTATGGATGGCATTAATTTGGCCTCCAGTGAGACAGTAAGGAATCTTGGTGTTATATTTGATCAGGATTTATCTTTTAACGCCCACATAAAATCAATTTCAAGGACCGCCTACTTCCATCTACGTAACATTGCAAAAATCAGGCATATCTTGCCTCAAAACGATGCAGAGAAACTAGTCCATGCATTTGTTACTTCAAGGCTGGATTATTGTAACTCCTTATTATCAGGGTGTACCAAGAAGTCAGTCAAGTCGCTTCAGCTGATTCAAAATGCTGCAGCTCGTGTACTAACCAGAGTTAGGAAAAGGGACCACATTACTCCTGTTCTGGCTGCCTTACACTGGCTCCCTATAGAACACAGGATAGAATTTAAAATTCTTCTTCTCGCCTACAAAGCCCTTAATGGGCAGGCGCCATCTTACCTTAAAGAACTCATACTATACCCTACTGTCCTACTAGGGCATTGCGTTCCAAGAATGCAGGGTTGTTGGTTGTTCCTAGAGTCTCTAAAAGTACAATGGGAGCCAGAGCCTTTTCTTATCAAGCTCCACTTTTGTGGAATCAGCTTCCAGTTTGTGTTCGGACGGCAGACACCCTATCCGTTTTTAAGAGTACGCTTAAGACCTTCCTTTTTGATAAAGCTTATAGTTAGGGCTGATTAGATTCAGCCCCTAGTTTTGCTGATATAGGCTTAGTTTGTCGGGGGACATCTTACTTCTTCCTTCTCTCTGTCTGTACCTGTGTACTCTCATGTTCCGAATAACCCAGCTTCCCCCAAATTTCTTTCCCCCAAATTCTTTTTGGTGTCTATATACGCCGGGATCCTGAGTCGTGGATGATCCTGTTGCTGTGGTCCTGAGTCCTGGATCGCAAGCCCTGGATCTGTGCCTGTTGCTGTGGTCCTGGATCCTGAGTCCTGGATCCTGAGTCCTGCATCCTGAGTCCTGCATCCTGAGTCCTGCATCCTGAGTCCTGCATCCTGAGTCCTCTATCCTTCGAGTCGTGGCTGAACCTGTCTCTGCGGTCCTGCCTGACTCTCATCATACTACTTCCCTGATGGCTCCCACAGGATTGTTATTATCCTCGTGGATTCATCTTCTTATTATAGACACATGCATTTCCAAACATTTGGTCTACCTATGTTGTAAATGTATTATCTTTTCAATTTACACACGGCATCTATTGCACGTCTGTCCGTCCTGGGAGAGGGATCCCTCCTCTGTTGCTCTCCCTGAGGTTTCTCCCATTTTCCCCCGTTGAACTGTGGGGTTTCTCTGGAAGTTTTTCCTTGTATGATGTGAGGGTCTAAGGTCAGAGGGTGTCGTATTGTCATACTGATATTCTGCACAAACTGTGAAGTCCACTGAGACAAATGTAACGTTTGTGATGTTGGGCTATATACTGTAAATAAACATTGATTGATTGATTGATCGATTGATTATAATATTTATGACTACATATAAAAAGTCAAAGGGTAAAAATTAAAGTGCTGCTTTTGTGTATACCAATGCTGCTGTCCTGACAAATAAAAAATGACAGTTAGATACCCTTTAGCTAATTCCTGCATTAAAGCCATGTGGAAAAAGATACAGGATTTTGAAGATTTCAAGTAATCTTTTCTCCAAATTAGGACCTGTAAATAATTATTTAGCTATTACACACTGCGGCAAGGTAGAAGAGGCAAGTGGCCAGTGCCAATGACTTACTGTTGTCTTTGACAATAATGTAAACAGCATTTTGATTGCAATGTAAACAGCTTTTGGTTTTCATGAGTGCCTCCAGAGTTGTGAACTTAAGGGAACTGAGTTTGTCTATTTCAGGCATGTATATATAGAGAGCACATTAAGTGTCTGCAGAGTTAACCTCTGCCATGGATGTATGTTTTCAGTTTATTTGTTTGTCTATTAATCAGCAGGATTATCGGAAAAACTACTTACCCGTTCTTTTCTTTAAACTTGGGGGAAGAGTGTAGCGCAAGCCACAGAAGAACTCATTTCATTTCAGGGTTGATCTGAATCACGGAATAGATACATAAATTATTTTTTACTTTCGTAAACTTTTCGGGAAAGAACATTTGACCTTGGCGGGAGTCTGCACTATCAAGAAGCCCTTCTACAGTAGTTCAAGTAAGTTTGTAATATTTAATGAAATACTGAATACAGTGTGCCGTCTGGTATAGGTGTAATGGAGTATCTTAAAGGTCACACACATACAGCAGGTCATACATATTGTCTTGCCTTCAAACAATAATCAAATTATATTAAAGTTATAAACAATTAAAATAGTACTCTGGATTTGGGTAGTACCCCATGGTTACTCAGTGAAATGTTATATGTTTTGGAATGCTCTGATTCACATTTACTTTCTTCCTCTTTTATATCTGTACATGTGTCATTTTATTGGCCTGGCAACTAGTGAGGTTGAGAGTTTGTCTTTTATATTGCTGTACCTGCCAATATTCTGCTGAGTCATAATACTAGATTAATAAAGGATTAGTAAAAGAAAACCAGCAGGGGAAAAAAGATGACTTCCAAATGTTTGACATGTGGCAGGCTAAGCTGTTGGAGGCTTTCAAATCGAAAACGTGTTGAGGCATTATATATCACTTACCATACAAAAAACCCTTCACAATAGGAGCCATTTGGTTTTGTTTACCATTGGACAGGAGGTGGGGATCCATCGATATGCAGTCATTATTTTTGCTCTTCCATGAGATTATGTCATGTTTTTTTCCAGTTGGGGATGAGTGAACACTACCCTATTATAGAAGGTGTTTTGTGTCTCTGTGGCAAAGACAAACTTGCAGGTTCAGTGGAATTGGCATTTAAATATTTGCATATTGTTGACACACAATTGGCATATTGTCAAATACATTGCCCCTTATTATTGTTCAGTCTCACTTTTACACCTCTCTCACCTTGATGGACATGGGACCTGGACCCTGTGGGAGAGAGACTTTCTGTCTGTTTTTTCTGTTGAGCGAAGAGATGAGGACTGCAGATGTCATGATTTCAATAGCAGACTGTCAGATAAAATAACTCTGGTGGGTCTCATATTTCAAAGTATATAGTGTAAAAGTATAGGAACTGAAGATTTAATATGTGTTACAATATGTTACTAACCGTTTTAGGATCATATTACCAACATTTATATTTTATATTGAGCAGCTAGTTTTTTTTAACTTGAGCTGTTTTTTTTTGCTCAATAAAACGATTTGAAAGAACAACGTTAGCCTCCTGCATGCATTAAGCTCACAAGCATACATCTTAAAAGCAAATCACACAGTGACAATTTTGAAATGTAAAATAAGTAAGTTAGTGTAAAGAAATGTTTATTTACATGTCATTTGTTAGATGCTTTTATCCAAAGCGACTATACATTCAGTACTGTGGACAATCCGCACAGGAGCAATTTGGGGGGAAGTGTCTTGCTCAGCGACACAACGACATGCTGATTACAGTGGGACTCGAACTTGGTACCCCCTGATTCAAAGTCCAGCACTCTATCCACTGAGCCACAGCCGCATCTTGTATCTTAAGTTAATAGCAAGTCACTTCTCATCATATCACTGAAAGTGGGAAAGAAAACTACTTGTCTTGAGGGCCGCTACTCGCAGTTTATAGGATCCAGTTGTGCTCCAGAGGGGATTATGGCTGCATTTCTGGACCCTGCACACTCTGAGTTTGTGATTCAGCTATTGTCCCAAACAATGAGCTATTATGTTGTGTTGTAGAGGATTACACTGCTGAAGAAAAATCTCATGAGGAGAGGAGCAAAAAGACCCACTGAGAGTTGGCCAGTAGCTACACCGGCTTTCTCTTTATGTATCGGGTTGAAACGTTGACTTAAATTTGAGTAGGCTTTTTTGTGTTAAGAAAAACAGAACAATAGCGCTTTTGTATTAATTAACGATCTTACTTGATCTTTAGAAACAATATTTGAGTTATAATTTATGGTCATATTGTGAAACAGAGGGAAGAAAAGCAGGTTTTCTATAACCATTAATTATGCATTTGATTTTCAGTTCAAAGGCCAATGTTAGCTGACATTGTCTAAACAAGTACAGAGATTAAATCTGTTTTTAATGTTTTTTCTTCAGCAGCAGCAGTTCTACTTTCTGTGAGGTCAGAACTGATCCTATCCGTCACAAACAGGAGGCAGTGCTCAGAGGGAGGGTGAAAGACGTAAGGTGAAAGACAAAAATGTCTCTGGTCACTTGCTCAAGTTCGGTCTTACACTTCCCTGAAGGCTAACAAGAATTCTCTGTATTACGTTTGCCTTGTGTAAAATCAAGATTTTTGGAAGGGGAAACATGTTACAGTGTTTAGTCCCGTTGAGATCACAGCTGGATCCGTCTCGTGACCAGTATGTCCCAATATTTCATGTTGTTGAATCTTTTTCTGAGTAACTCTTTATAATGAGAAGAAATTAGATTTAATTCAAGAACTAGAGCACTGGCAACTGCCCCTGTGTAATGCACTTCTTATAGCTTGGTAGCAGACTATGTGTCTACAATTCAATAACGTGACCTTATGTGAGCCTATGGCACTCACTGTGGTTAATAACAGCTTCATATTCTGGAGTCCAACAGTCTATGTGCCAAAATGGGGTGATTCACTCCCAGAGGAGCCGTACAAAGGCTGCTGAGTGAGTGAAAGCAAACTTCAATGTTGGACTTCACCCCGAATAGCAGGAGTGGCCAGGGGATAAAAGGGGAAGAGGATGGGGGAAATAATGGGGAATAGATGGTGCTTTACAAACCAACAAACACTCTTTCATTTCAGTTGGTTAGCATGGTGTGGTAATTAGTGCTGGATATATTTCCCCTTGTGGTGCAATAAACAATACTCTTGATTGTGCAATGGGGTCTTCACTGGCAGAAGGAAAAGGCCTTTTTTCCCTTTGTTCACTTTTAATCTTATGGCACTACCTATTACAAT
Source organism: Notothenia coriiceps (assembly GCF_000735185.1). Classification (NCBI taxonomy): domain Eukaryota; kingdom Metazoa; phylum Chordata; class Actinopteri; order Perciformes; family Nototheniidae; genus Notothenia; species Notothenia coriiceps. The sequence goes on from NW_011369945.1 coordinate 6,422,589, forward strand.
CGTTTTAATTTCTTCTCGATTTGAATGACTTCCTAATGTGTGATTAGAGAAGCAGGGAGTTGAGAGAATGCTGGAGCGCAGAAAAATACTATAAATATTCAAACACATGGTTTTATATAAAGAAAAGAGAGAAGGAATAGCATAAACATATGGCTAAAAACTTCAAATATAATTAAGTGTGTAACCTGGCACCACTGCAGCTCTGTTTCTTTTGTGCAAATCATCAAATCAACAGGTTGAAATTGAGCTGTGTTAAGTGGGCAGCTCATCCCACTTAGTCTTCTTTGGAAGTGAATAAACTCCAGAGAGAATGAGCTATGTAATAATTTAGGGATTACAATTTCCTCCAATACAATTACAGCTGCCAACACAGAGAGAACTGAGGCGTTGGTTAATAATCTCTGTCAGCAGTGGACACATGTGAGCTTTCAGTACACCTACATTTTATATTCCTATACCCAGGTCAGTGTAAACTGACCACATGTTGTCTGCAGACATGGACTTGTGAATGCATACACAGGAAAGAACAACCGGTCATTATCTTTCTCTGGAACCTCATGACTCACTCTTTCTCCACACACACACACACACACACACACACACACACACACACACAGCTCCTGAGTCACAGGGTGGACCCTCACACACATAAAGGGCGCTTTGTGCCCCGACTCATGGATCTGACAACCAACACCGCAGCGCTGCTCACACTGAGCTCCCTGTTAGCTACAGGAGAGCTCAGGGCTTCACTCAAAATGTGGAAACATCTCCAACTGTCCCAGCAGAAATACAGCGGTGCATGCTGGAGAATAGGGGTGTCCAAACTTTTTCACCGAGGGCCACATACAGAAAAATATAGGAAGGGCTGGGCCACGGTATATTGCCTCATAAGTTAGCAAAATTAATCAAATGTAGGTAAATGATGCTTGATACTTGAATATGCTTTAAGAAAGACAACAGCTCTCCATAGCGTTTCATTTATTTCATTAGCAGCTCATTCTTTAAAGCAGGAGCCACAGTTTGCTTATAATAAGAGGAAATATGAAGGGTTTCAAGTGTTTTATGAAAATAAGTTATTGGGCTTTCTTCTTATCAACTTAGATTTGAAAAAGACTGAATTTCTTTGAAAAAATTGGCTTCTTAACACACGAATACTGTGTAATATCTGTTTTCATCTATATTTAAGAAGTACAATACAAGACAAGCACAAGTTTCATTTGTGGGCCATACTCCATTATACTTTTTGAATTTGCTGAGACTCAGAGGGAGGGTGTGCATGTTTTCATTCGTACTGAAAGGATCAAGCAGGTCGACCATCTACTATCCTGGAAAGAGCACTTGAATATAAATAAAAAGGCTAAACTGTATTTTACTTCTGTGGGGGTTAGTGTTCATCCATACTGTAAACACTACATGGTAAGTTTTCGTCCATCGCTTTGAAGTAAAAACATTTCACCCCTTCGAGAAACTCTATGAATCTCCCTATGATAACATATTGAGACTGGCCAATACAATTGTTAGACTGAAGTATCTTCTGTTCAACTCCATCCTAAATTGAAAACAGAGTTAAATCCCAGGATCTACGTTAAGAGTCTTGAACATATTGTCTAAAATGTTTGTTATTTATAATAGGCCTACATATCTAAAAAGTTACATTTTCTCTGCTATGGTGGAGAGCTGCTATCATGCAATACATATTTAATTATTGATAGAAAGATAAAGTGTCCGTAGCGTATTGTATCATATTGTAAGGCATTGTTTTGCATTGTAACGCTTTGTATCGCATTGTAACGCATTGTAACGCATTGTTTCGAATTGTAACGCATTGTAACTCATTGTAACGCATTGTTTCGAATTGTAACGCATTGTAACTCATTGTAACACATTGTTTCGCATTGTAACGCATTGTAACGCATTGTAACTCATTGTAACGCATTGTAACGCATTGTAACGCATTGTAACACATTGTGACGCACTGTAACGCAGTGTTTCCCATTGTAACGCATTGTTTCGTATTGTAACACATTGTAACGCATTGTTTCGTATTGTAACACATTGTAACGCAGTGTAACGTAGTGTTTCCCATTGTTTCGCATTGTTACGCATTGTATCGCATTGTAACGCATTATAACTCAGTGTAAGGCATTGTAACGCATTATAACGCATTATAACGCATTGTAACGCAGTGTTTCCCATTGTAACGTGTTGTTTCGCATTGTAACGCATTGTAACGCATTGTAACGCACTGTTTCGAATTGTGACGCATTGTAACGCACTGTAACGCATTGTATCGCATTCCAACGCATTGTAACGCATTGTATCGCATTCCAACGCATTGTAACGCATTGTAACGCGGTATTTCCCATTGTAACGCATTGTTACGCATTGTAACGCATTACAACTCATTGTAAGGCATTGTTTCGCATTGTAACGCATTGTTTCACATTGTAACGCATTGTAGCGCATTGTTTCGCATTGTAACGCATTGTTTCACAGTGTAACGCATTGTTTCGCATTGTAACGCATTGCACCACATTGTAACACATTGTAACGCATTGTAACGCATTGTTTCGAATTGTGACGCATTCCAACGCATTGTAACGCATTGTAACGCGGTGTTTCCCATTGTAACGCATTCTAACTCATTGTAAGGCATTGTTTCGCATTGTAACGCATTGTAACACATTGTTTCGCATTGTAACGCATTGTAACGCATTGTAACGCACTGTTTCGAATTGTGACGCATTGTAACGCATTGTAACGCGGTGTTTCCCATTGTATCGCATTGTATCGCATTGTAACGCATTGTAACGCATTGTAACGCATTGTAACGCATTGTAACTCATTGTAACTCATTGTAACGCATTGTAACTCATTGTAACTCATTGTAACGCATTGTATCGCATTGTAACGCATTGTAACGCATTGTATCGCATTGTAACGCATTGTAACGCATTGTAACGCATTGTATCGCATTGTAACACATTGTAACGCATTGTATCGCATTGTAACGCATTGTAACGCATTGTATCGCATTATATCGCATTGTAACGCATTGTGTCGCATTGTAACGCATTGTATCGCATTGTATCACATTGTAACGCATTGTATCGCATTGTATCGCATTGTAACGCATTGTGTCGCATTGTAACGCATTGTAACGCATTGTAACGTATTGTTACAGCATTGTAACGCATTGTATCGCATTGTAATGCATTGTATCGTATTGCATTGTATCACATTGTACAGCATTGTACTGTATTGTATTGTTTTGTACAGTATCGTAGCGTATCTTATCTCATGTTAAATGTTCATGTTTTCAAGTTAAAGCCTCATGTGAGACTGGCATATGTTTGTACATACTTGGACTTGTACTTTTGCTATCAGTAGTTACATATAGTGGACAAATGTGGATAAATATAAAGCAATAATAGATTTTGACTGGTCAAAGATAAGCATTACTAGTTTGTGTATAGACTATTTTGAATATTGCCTTCATGTAACAGATATATTATGATTGGGGGAAAACGCATTTGCTGCTTTTCCTTTCTTCTTTAAAGCCTATGAACTGTGAGCCTTTCAACCGAGTATTTCCCGTCAGTGAAAAGAGAGGATGGCTTGATTCCTTGCCCTCCTGGGGTTTGAGTCATGCAGCAGCGGTAATTTAACAAGCGTGCGGTAGAAAATGTGCTTTCTACTTCGACTGAAACCCACCCACTCACCTGCAGGATCTCCAGAGAGACTGTGCCATGTTCCTGCTTCCTAATGAGAGAACTCACAGAGGAGCATCATTAATGACCTATAAAGCTGCTATTATTCATATATTGTTATTCAAACAGGGCTTTAAATTACTTGTGTAAACCACCAGAGTCCTGGGTTGCATCCCAAGAGGGAGATTCCACCACACGTCATGCTACAAGGGTTTTTGCATTGATCTTATGTTGGACATCACCTGCCTCAAGCACATATTTGACGCAGCTAATGATGCATTGTGGGAGTTAAAGGAGACTTAAATGAGTAACTTAAGACCAGAGGTGGGAAGTAGTGGAGTACAAATACTTTGTTACTGTACTTAAGTACATTTTTCTGGTATCAGTACTTTACTCCACTACTTATTTTTCTGACGACTTTTTACTTTGGCTTCTTACATGTTGAACACAAATACCTGTACTTTCTACTTCTTACATGTTGAACACAAATACCTGTACTTTCTACTTCTTACATGTTGAACACAAATACCTGTACTTTCTACTTCTTACATGTTGAACACAAATACCTGTACT
>NW_011369945.1:6426936-6446735 GCF_000735185.1 Notothenia coriiceps
TAAACCATTTTAGGAATGTTCTATTAATCAACATAATTTAATTGACCAAAGTGCGTCCAAACACAACATCCTTTGAATCATGCGAGTAAAAACGTTCCCCTCTGTTAACAATCCATGATAGGAAACCATTATAGGATAACGTTCTGTCAGCTCGGCTTCGAGAACATCCCTCTAAGCTGGGATGTATATTAATTATAAACGTTAGTCCGTTACATCGCTATCACTAAGTAAACATTAACACATTATCAACATAATTTTATAAAGTTGATAAACCCCATCACTATCTTCTGTGAAAATGTTGACTTTATTTGAACATCATTCAGTAAAAACTAACGTTCATATTTTCACTTATTTTGAACCTAAGATAACTGATAGAACGTTCAAAACAAGCACTTTGGCCAACTTACCAACACGTTTTAAAAGACTTAATAAAGCACCGTAAAGTTTCATTGATATAATCTTTCCTCGTCATAATCGTGTTGTTTCCGTGAACGCCGACTGTTGTTGTGATGGCAAATGCTCGGCTGGCAAGGCATTGTCGGGCAGCATTTTCTCCTCTCCTTTCGGTAAGGGAGGTTTCAAGTGGTTCCTAAGCTAAAGGAGGTTATAAAGGGAAGTTTTTGAAAACCTTCCTTTCTATCATGGTAGAGAATTTCGAACGGCACTTATTATTAAAGATGTATGCGCTCATACATCTTAAGAAAGTTATCACCAAAAATGTTTAGAATGTTTTTAGAGAACGTTATCCTACCTTTCAGAAGAACATTCTGGGAACCAAAATAAAACGCCCCGCTGAAAACGTTTTAAGAACTGTAGGGCATAATGTTATAATAATGTTATCAAAAACATCTTAAGAAGGTTATCAAAAACATCTTAAGAAGGTTATCACCAAACATTTCAAGAATGTTTTTAAAGAACGTTATCCTACCTTTCAGAAGAAAATTCTGGGAACCAAAATAAAACGTCCCGACTGAAAACATTACCTAGAACAACGAATGGTAACAAACATTTCTAGCTGGGAACTCACACATGCCACCGCAAACATGCAATATCTGCTTACAGCTTATCATGAATTACGTGCTTGTTTTTTTCAAAAGGAAAATATGGTGACATAAACATTTTTTTTAAACATCCTTTTCAAACAAATGCAACAAGTTTGTTTTTTAAAGCGCTCTAGAAATAAATCTGACGTTGACCATGACCGTGTTAATATTTGCCATAACAGGAACTTTTTATAAAAAATCAATAACATCCTGAAAACATTTTTCAGAATGTTGCCTTGAAAATGGTCTTCATTTGTTATCATGTAACATTGAGGGAACGTTTCATAAAGAACATCTTTAATGTGTTACCCAACAACGTCCAAAACACATCCTTAAAATGTTGCAGGCAAAACGTTCCACCTTTGTTAACATATCACATTAAAGGAACATTTTATAAAACACTTTGTCATCTCAGGCCTCAATAACATCCTGAAAACATTTTCAGAATGTTTCTTGGAGAATGTTCTTCATTTGTTATCATGTAACATTGAGGGAACGTTTTATAAAGAACATCTTTAATGTGTTACCCAACAACGTCCAAAACACATCCTTAGAATGTTGAAGGGAAAACATTCCACCTTTGTTAACATATCACATTAAAGGAACATTTTATAAAACACTTTCTGTCATCTCAGGCCTCAATAACATCCTGAAAACATTTTCAGAATGTTTCTTGGAGAATGTTCTTCATTTTTTATCATGTAACATTGAGGGAACATTTTATACAACCCTTTCTCTCATCTCAGGCCTCAATAACGTCCTGAAAACATTTTCAGAATGTTGCTTTGAAAATGTTCTCAATTTGTTATCATGTAACATTGAGGGAACGTTTTATAAAGAACATTTTTAATGTGTTACCCAACAACGTCCAAAACACTTCCTTAGAATTTTGCAGGCCTTAATAACATCCTCAAAACATCCTCTGAATGTTGCAGTTAAAAACGTTATGTCTTAGTTAACCTTAAACCTTATAGAAACATTATTTGAACAAATAAACATCCTAAAAAGGTTCTTTGAACATCAGATTAAAACGTTTCTTTAAAACCTTGTTAGAACCAATAGGTAACGTTAGCCAAAGTTATGAGAACGTTCCCCGCTAGCTGGGTGACATGGTGAAACACACAGAACTACAGACTGCAATGGAGAAAATCGGCGAGAGTTACTAGAGAATGTTGAGATTTAGTTACACTGGTGTGGGCGTAAATAGACTGTGGTTTAGTTACTTCTCTGTTATATCTGTATTTTTCTTTGATTAATGAGAAAAACAAACAAAAAACATCATCCTCCTTTCATTATGGGGTAAACACGCATAAGCGAGAACAGCTGTGGACACAAACAGCAACAGCTGCTTGCGTCATTACCCCCCAAAAAAACAACACAACTAGGGAAAAATTAAGTAAATGTAAGCGGTGATTGGCTCATCATCACCCTTTTTATGGAAGGCTTAGAAGATGTTTCGGATTTCTGTGACCTCAGTGTTATAACTTCCATAACAGGACAAAATCCCAAATCCGCCTGATTAGTCATTTAAAATACTGTGAAAGGCTGAGAGGTCAAAGATATCAGTCGAAGAGATAGATTGGTATTAAAGGGGGCAAACCATTTCAATTTCTTAAACCGTATACTGACATATGGGTTGCCCTATAAAGTCATGTTAAATCACTTTGAAAAATGCACCATAGTTTGCCTTAACAACAAGCTGAGTTACAGTAACAACATTCCAAATACAACCACAAGCGATTTATAAAACAAATGACGAAATATTTGACAAAGAAAGGTGATATAAAAGCTAGAAATACAAGTCTAGGCAAACCAGGTAGTCATTCACCTTAGGGGAGGAAAATCTATCTATAATGCGCTTTGTTTTGGCAACAGCCGTCCAATCGTTTTGAAGTGTTTGGAAAAGGTTCTTAAAGGTGTCAGGCATTGATAACTTGAAGTAAGATGATTTGCAGCTAAGTCACTCTGAAATGTGAGCTGATTCTAATCCAAAGTGCTGATTCCCTCAGGTGTTTGTCGGAGCAGTGCATATCTTGGCATGACCACTGCTCTGCTCTTATTCAGACTTTATATATGTTTTTACCTGTAAACCAAACATAAATATCTTTAATCATATCTATTAATGAGCTAAGCAAAAATGCCACATTAGCTGAGACCTGCTTGGCAAACCCTAGACTTTACTAGTGTGTGTGTGTGTGTGTGTGTGTGTGTGTGTGTGTGTGTGTGTGTTTGAGAGACAGAAGAAGAGAGAAGCCAGATCATTTCAGACAGGAGTGCCTGATGGGACAACACAGCCAGAGTTCTTGGCCAAGGGAAACACACAGTGAGCCAGCAAGTGAACACATGTCCTGTAGTTTCCATGATGTGACAGTTTACTCCATTACCACCCTGCCCACTTTCCTACAGCAATTGTCTGAGAGGATTAGATAGACATTTGTGGCACACTTGAAGAACAACCTCGGATTCAACAAATTGAAGGCGCTGTAACTAAAATGTAAACAAGTGCAGGACAATTGGAATCAGAAGTTATTGTAATAAAGATCCAGGAAAGCACAGGTTTAGAGTTGTACATGAAAGAATACAGAGTTACAAACTCCATTGTGACTCTATGAAGTAAAAACTCATCGATAATACAAAACAATTTAGCTTAAAAGCAGCTTGGAAGGCGCTGCAGTTCCCTGTGCAGAACATGGGCCTTACATTTCTGGAGAACTAGATCATAGCACAAATTGTTGGGTGGTGTTTTTTCTACATGTCTTTCACCATTCTATCCGTATTCTGGCAAAAAGGCTGCGAGGTTGGCCAAAACACACACAGACTAAATGGCTCCATAAAGTTAAAGCAACTGACATCAGTTGGTCCCGCTGAGTTCAGGCCTTCCTTAGACTTATTCTAGTTTATGTTTTAACATTTGGATGGAGAGGAATATTTAGATTCCTTCGATTCAATTGGCTGCAAGTTGAAAAGTTTAACATTTTATTAAATTGCCCACTGAATTCATAACAGATGATGTTGCTTTCATTTTATTCCAGCTTCTGATGGTTCTGATGGTTTTTGAAGAATCCAGAAACACTGATATAGGAACTCTTTGATTAGGAAGAGTTATATTCTTTAGTCTTTATTGGAAAATGTAGCCTTCAAACTTATTTTTGATTACATATACTTACACATGTTTCTCTCACCATCAGGCAAAACGAAGAATCTTTATTTTAAAAGGACTTCCACATTTGTATGAACTCGTTCGTTTTTGTTTTTAATCCTCTCTGGCCGCTGTTTTCATAGCCAGATCGGGAATGTGCCAGTTTCCACTGGTTGTGTGAAGTTGACACAGTCTTACATAGTGACTCACAATAACATCAACTAGTAATATCCTGTTCCAGCTCGTTCAATATAAAACTAAAAACGTACTTCTAGTTTTGTCACCATAATTGTTGCCCCTAAATGTAACACATTGCAAGAAACAAGTGATTTATTAAAGTCAATGTGGTGACAATGTAACTGTCACCAATGAGTTTTAACCCAAAATGGGACAAAAGTTTGTGAGGTAACCGTGTTCAAGCACCTAATCATAGTAATATCTTCTATTTTTTTGTTGCAGCTTTTGGAAAGGTTGAAATGCATTTAAAAATAAAATGTTTTGGTATTGATATGAAAACAATGCAATTAGTTTTAAAGCAAAAAAGCTGTAAAAACACTGTATACTACCTGCTTAATACCATAAAGTATGACAAAGTTTGCAAATAGCATGTTAAAAGCTAGCACTTAAGGAGCCGCATGCTGAATATTTGTTTTATTGCATTCTGCAGGTGGACACAAACATAAAATGTTACTCCTGCTGGATGTGCAAAAAAAAAGAAATTCAAATAATATAACATGTCAATGATAAAAAAAAACAACACAAAAATGACACATAATAGCTGCACGTCCTTGTGTTAGAATGTTTCAATCCTGCAAGCAGTTTAAATATCGACATCACTCAGGGACCAAAAATGTTTGAGAAAAACTGACCTAAGAAACTTTGTGAGTGTTTGCGAACCCGATCTAGGTTACAGTAAAGGCTTTTGGGAGACCTCATTATAAACCCTACAGGCACTGGTAGAAACTATAATGCCTGTCAATCATCCAGGCAGCTGGAGATTTTAATGTTCCCTCCGTCGGCCTCAGGTAATATCTTGTTGTGATCCTAATCTATAACTGCCTGCGGCTGCTGGAAACCCGGCCTCGCTTCCCGAACAAACTTAATGACTCTGTAAAGCAAATCACTGCTTGACTCCGCTCATCATAAAAGTATTGCTTTCATGTCGTGTCCAAGAAATCTGCTGACCTCTAGATTTACTGCTCTGTTATGGGGATTACGGTGAACATTTTAAGAAGTTTAGATGGTAATGTGTTGAAATACAGTCACAGTGTTACACAGATGTATTTCATTACTTAACACCCCACATAGATTTAGAGGGAAAATTGCTGTAAATGATTATAAATCGGCCAAATGTTATTTGAGTCTGTAGTTTAGAGTAGTGTTTCTTTTTTTAATAAAGAGGAAAAACCTTGGGATAGGCTGTCTTTTGTAAACCTTCACCCTAATCAGTGCGGGGCAGAATTACACTATAAATGACCACAGAGTTAATCTGGGTAAATGCCCTGCCAGTGAACCGCACTGTTAAAACCTACATTAAGCCTTACCTGACCATAAATCTATCTTTTCATTTTATTTTTCATTTACGTTGTGCTGTGCTTTCCCATGTTGGTGCTAAACTGCTGGTGTGTCTTAAAGGAATTTGGCATTTGGTTGCTCTCCAAATCCATTCATTTCTATAATTGATACATCCTCGTAGGGAAGATGTAATACGTCCCCATGGCCTGTCTGGACACACATATTCGGTCGTTGAATTTCAAGGATAAATGAGCCAGGTGTAGTGTGTAACCTCTGAACCGAAATGATGATATACAAATACTTCAACTCTAGGAATCTGCAAATACGGAGTAATCATCTGACAACAGTCCTTGCCTTAAATCTTTACACTTCATTGACATGTGTTTGCAGAGTGAATGTATCTGATCGTGGAAACACTGACTTTTAAAAGGATGGAAAAAGAGAGAATAAAAGCAGTGAACATGTGAAAGGACAAAGGAAATTAGAAAGAGATAAGACAGGAATGAGTAATGTGGCCCACATTTCTGTTTCCTCTTAAAAGGTCTGTTAGCAATATTATCAAGAGGACGCAGTAGTCAGAGAATCTCAGTTGGTCTGGTTCGTAGCCACTGACGTTTAAATTGCTCCCTTATCTTGCATAACCCTATAGGATTCAATATTAAGTGCAAGGGAAGAAGCAATGCACCCTCGAGGAAAACTAAGAATAAATATCCATTTACAAATTGAAACTGAAAAGAAGGATGCTTTAGCGTTGTTTGTTGCTCAAGCTAAGCTTTTGTGGTGATCCACTAATCCCTCCCAAAAGAGAAAGTGTCTTTTTTGGTTTATTTTCCTCCAAAGAAAACAGGGTCAGATACAGAGCAGTACTGGGGGAAGGGTTATTTCTTGTGTTAGGACAGTTTGCACATGGAGAATGTGTATCATAATGATTACGTTTTGCAAAGCAACACCTCTGGTACCGACAATAAACTTGGTTGCCAAAATGGAATAGTTTATACGTGCTGAGCTAAGTTCAGCGTTGATTGACTTTAACTTGGTGCAAATTCACAATTGAGATAGAAATCATTATTACGTGAACCATAACTAAGTAGTGATTAGTTAAAAAACTAACTATTATTGACTGAAATATAGTGATATTTATAATTTTCTCCAAAGCTCTGTTTTGCAATTTCACAAGATTACAATGAGCTGAAATCTCACATTGCTATACTCAGCACCCCACCATATTTTTTCCCAGTTTGTCACTTAATTGTTTCTCATCTGGTTTATGTTTATTTACAGTTTGCAAGAAAGATTGGCACACCACAAAGGGAATTCAGTAAGACATCCCCGTGGTGCTTGAGGTCCCTGTTGTGGGGTGCACAAACTAATTATAGGGAATAGTGACGACAGTGCTGATGGGGCTGTTGATTGTCAGTCAAATAATTAGAAACAGCTTTGACTTAAGAAGCAGACACACACACACACACACACACACACACACACACACACACACACACACACACATGGGGTGGGGTAAGTCCCTATAGAGTCTCAGAGATGATATCACTGTTTTGCATTTGTCATTTGAACTCAGTAGTATCCCACCTCTTTCTCTCTCTCAGTGCTGCCATAAATACAATACATAATAAATCTCCTCAGGTTTGTCTTTGAGAATGCTGGCTCAGACATGAATGGAACCTGCAGGTGTGTGTGTGTGTGTGTGTGTGTGTGTGTGTGTGTGTGTGTGTGTGTGTGTGTGTGTGTGTGTGTGTGTGTGTGTGTGTGTGTGTGTGTGTGTGTGCGGTGTTTAGGTTTATGACAGCGATGCTATCTTTCTTTAAGTCACGTTTGGACAGTTCGGTTTGGATGGTGTGAGGACACAGTGCTTGCTGAAACACATTCATTTCATCAAAGCATAAAAACAGCGATTGCATTTTGATTAATGAAAAGAGATAACCTTCAGTTTTAAGCAATATAACATACTGATTCATTAAGCAAAAACAGAAGACTTGCTGTGTGTGTGCGGGTCTACATCTGTTCACTTTGTGTGTGGCGCAGCTCACTACATCAAACAGTGAAACCATGCTGTAGTAATGAGAAAGCTCTGTTTGCACAATAAATAAACCTTGAACCCCTTATATACACTTAAGCTCTGCTGTCACATAACCTCATTTGCAAAAAATGTCATAACCAGAGCCACACAACCTGCAACAAAACCCAGAGAGACATGGATGGAGTATATGGTTTCTGGCATGTCTGCATTTGCTCGTAAAGCTCATAAATGGCTTGTCATTTTCAGTGTTGGTCAGAGCTTAAACAGGTGATATAACATTTTCTTTGCAGTGGTTAAAAGTTGTAAGAAGGTAACGAGAAGGAATTTACTGAATGACCTGTGTCAACAAAGATTAATGACAAAACATGAAAGGGTCAGTTCTCCCAATTTACCTCCAGACTTTAAAAAAATTATATTACTATAAATTCAGAAATGCGAAGGAAATTCTTTTTTTCTTACAGTTAAAATGTCCTTTTTATTCTTGATAATCCCCAGACATTGGTGTTGCACGTGGTAGAAATGAGTTTGAATTCAATCATATTTTACAGTGAGTTGCTGACCTTTATCCTGACCCTTAATGCTGTGAGCGCCACGAACAAAATTCCATTAACCTCAGCTTTATTGGGTCGGCAGCAGAAAGCGTCTGCATTGCTAGACACTGGTTGGGGTTTAGTGAGAAACTATAACATGCTTTTCGTTGTAATAATAGTCAAGTGACCCTTTTAATCAATATTAAAAGCCCTTCTTGAATTATTTGAATATTACAGTATGTAGACTATGTAAAGTTGTCATACTGTTAAATACCAGGCAGTGATTTGGTGCCCGTTATTTCTCGCCTAGATTTAAATGTTTACACTAAGATACATTACGTTTCACTGAATCCCCCACAATGTCTAAAGCTCAAACAGTGAGTCATTTAAAAGTCGTTTATCCCCTCAGAGGTATGTTTATTGTGGATATTCTTACCACAGTAATTGGCTTACGTTTTGTATAACTGTGCTTCCAAACTGAATACTTAAGTCAGCAGGTGAAAGCTGAGAATCCAACATTAGACCTGGCCTCGAGCTTTGGGTTTCCTCCATGTGTAGACCTATGGTTTTCCCTTCGGCTTCATCATTCAGAACGAATGAGTAATGATGAAGTGGTCACAGCATGTTAAGGTCTGGAATGGCCTTGAGTGCTATGGCCCCCTTGTCTTACAACATAACCATTCACAAATGCATGCAATGGGAGTCAATCTTCAAATAAATAAAGACCACAGATAAATTGCCATAGACAACAGGATGTCATGAGGAAGGCAGAGATAAATTGGCCAACCTATTTTGAAGAAAGGAGGCAAACACGTAAGAAGCCAAAAGAGTTTATTCTGGGATAAAAGCAGCAACACAGTAGGGCTATTTTAAACTCAGATTTGATGCTTAGATATTGTTTCAATGGCGAGGTTACACAATCATTGTTTTTAAAGAATGTGGTCCATGTTTGTCATGCTGGGAACTTGATCCACTGCACAGGACAGTATCCAGCACTGACATTAAAGAAAAGCCTGCAGCATGTCTGATGGAAGCTATTACTCACACCCGCACATCACATGTTGTGTGTTTTATATATTGAGACATCTTCTTTCAATCTGTCTGTCAACAAAAACTCTACAAAAGTCCTTATTACATACATCAACATACACAGTAAACACTACTCATGTGTTAAATGAACTACAGTAAAACATGTTTATATTGAGATGTTTGGTCGAATGGTGCCTTCATTTCCTTTACAGTGCTATTATGTGCTTAAACTAGCCTGCATCACATATTGTTATTCGTACAGCCTCACAGCCATCGTTCCTTCCATAGGAAAACAATGTCTTACACATCCTGTCATTGGGTCTATAAACACAGGGGTGTCCTGGAAATAAAACACAAATGTGTCTGTCATCGCAGTCGCGGTTGGTTGTGCAGCGTGTTGGCCAGCAGCCAGTTGGCAACTCGCCAGAGCTAGATTAAAACGTACAAGGTGCAAAAGTTGAAGATGGTGTTAATGAGCAACGACGACCAGTATGTACAATATGCTACTGTATGTATATTAGGATAAGAGGAGATAAGATATGGACTTGTGTTGCTTTTGGTATTATAACTGGAGTGGTGCTGAGTCTGGGTGTGGTTGTAAATAAGCGCTGCTCGACAGATTTTGAAGAGTGCCAGGTTTTTGGATATTCAGCGTGTCAGGCAATTCAAGCCGGCATAGACCTAGGATACGTTGAGAGCTGTCAATCCATCACATTTATCCCAACACGGATGAGTAGGGATTAATGGTGAATTCCTTACCTCCACATCACTCAACAAAACTGTCAAGTAAATGGGATGCTGGAATAACTGAGAAAGAGGATTTGTCAAAAAAAGACAGAAGAAAGGAAAGGCTGTGCATTATTGTGTGTGTGTGCATCTGTTCAATGAAACACTGGAAGCGCCTATTCTGTCTGCAGACGGAATAATATTACAAAAACCACCGATCAGGGGGATTTCATGAATTTTTCAGTCCGTTGGCTTCTAATTCAGACTGACTTACCACATAAACCAGTCATTGTAATGTAATTGACTGAGATGAGGAACCTCAATGAATTCATGAACTATGATGCCAGTGATTTAAAACAATGGTTCAGTTTTTTGTCTTGCTCTTATTTGGAAGAGAATATATATTTGTTGTTAAAAGCAAATGATAAATTGCGATATGTTGATGAAAGAAAGAGCCTCAGAGATAATGCCAGACCTTTATTAACATTTATTGAAAGCAAAAAGTGAAGTACTGTGTGCAAAATAAAAGCTCTGCTTCCACGTAGCATGTTGATGAAAAATAGTTTGGAGTTCAGTAAGAGAACTTGAACACACTGCGGATAAGATAAGGTCCACTTCCTTACTCTGGTTTGTATCATGGAAGTGGTCCAATGCGTCAATCACAGCCCCTAAAAACAGCACTTCCTCTCTGGAAAACAGGGATTCAGTTCACTTTTTTGTCCAAATGACTGAGGTTGCATACGCTCAAATCTCATATATTTTACATGATTGTACATAATACTACTACTATACTGTGTACACGCATATATTCATGTGTGTTTGATCGGGATTTGGCACAGCAGACTATTTCTATTCTGTTTCCATAACTGTGTGGCGGGTTTTGGTTTCAAAGAAAAGACAAAAAAGAGATCAATGGAGGCGGTATGAAACGCGACATACGTTTCATTGATTTGAAGTGAAGGGAAGTAGACATTATTTTGGAATTGGCCATTTTGTAGCTTTTTCTTTTTTTCACCATGTGTAATTGAAGTAAACACAGGCACGAATGACTGCAACAGTGCTCGCAACCACACACAGACAGGGGACGGCATGGAGGTGCGTAATCATTTTCGAAAGCTCTTCTAACAGTCCTTTTCCGTTAAAAGGAGGATCTTATTTAAACTGGACCTCACTATGGAACGAAAGGTGAAGACTGATCTTTTCCCTCTATTCTTTAGTAGAAAACCTTTCTTGACATTAAACATTTCCCCCCAGATTTGCTATACTTGAAGTATGAGATGGAGAAGATTGGGTACAATCAAAACCTTCTTGACTCTGTTTCGGCAGTGTGGGAGGTTTTAAAAACTGTCTGGAAAATAATTTAAGACTGAATACATTGATCTGTTTGTGACGTGTTGGGTCTGTGGTCAGAGGGGAGTTGAAGTATTCTGAGAAAGGAGTTAAGGCTTATTTTGAGTGGGAGACAGACCTTTGGCTGTAACTTTGGGCTGGAAAGATGAAAGGCGTTGGACTGGCGTCCGATCCATGATAATGTACGGAGGACACTGGGGGTGGGAAGAACGGCTCTAAGTCTGGCCCTGGGGATGTAATTACAGAGTAAAGTGATCCTTGAGTGGGTTTTGAAGTGGGTGAGTACAGAGCACAGGTAGTGTAGTATATGTATCTCAGACTGGCTCTGTGTTAAACTACTCAGCAGTTCATCTGTTTATGATTAAAGAGAGGTTCTTTGTTGGAACCTCAAAACAAGACTAAAGCTGTTTTTTTAATTTATTTTCACTCAGAACCGCAATTGTCAACCTCATTGTGGCTTCTTAAAATGCATTTTAGTCCTGTTAACTCTCCGACTGATCCATGTCATTATTTACATTAATTCACACATTTTAATGAGTCTTTTTTATTACACTTTCAAAACACTACAATTAAACATAGTGTGGGGTAGTGGTGGTGGACGGCTTTGGTCTGTCTGCTTTGGTGGTGTAATGATTGACTTTCTCCACTGTTTACATTACGCTGTGACCTTAACCTTTTCACTGTTTATGGGTATTTACAAAAGACTCCAGTGTAAATGTTGAGCCTTTGGAAGTTACAGAGATCTTTGAACTAGGTGTGACTGAACTTGTTCTGCCTTAGGTTTTCATGCCTAAACACAGGCCAGTTTCTTCCGAAATGCCTTTGACTAGTAAGTTGCATTTTGTAAACGAACAAGACCCTCTGGTGCCTTTTTTGTTATACACAGCATATGTTTTCTAGCCCGTTAAAGTGCTCCCATGCCACAAAGTCTTATGGGGTTTGGTTTTGTTCATAAAATGTTGTTTATGGAGCTATGCATCTCTCTACCTCACTAGGTTATATACAGTAAACAAGATTCAGTCTGTCTTTCTTCAGGCTGTAAGCACAGGATATGACTCAGCCTATCATAACAACCTAGTGAGGCTGTCCAACAACATCATCTCTGACCCAAACCATGTTCTGAACAGTGAATATGAACTGCTACCATCTAATCGGAGATACAGGGTCCCACAATTCAATAAAGTCAGACTGAAGCACTCCTTTGTGCATCAGTCAATCCTCACAGTAAATACAGAGCTAAATCAGATCAAATGCACGCTGAAGGCTCTTTGAGCAGCTTTTCTCTCACTGATTGTGCTGTTATGTTAAATGTTTGTTGTTTGTGTTTCATGTATTTTTGTCTGAATATTTGTCTGTTGATGTTGGACATGGAGCTGCTGTGACGCAAGTCAAATTTCAGACTTGATCTGACAAATAAAGTAATATCGTATCGTAAATCATATCATATCGTATATGGATATCAGGTATCCTTGATAAGAGTGCATGCCCTTGCACATACTTTGAGTAGACCTCTGTACAGTCCAAAGTATGTCATCAAAGATCCTCATCCTAACGTATATGGATATCAGGTATCCTTGATAAGAGTGCATGCCCTTGCACATACTTTGAGTAGACCTCTGTACAGTCCAAAGTATGTCATCAAAGATCCTCATCCTAAAACAGTGGGAAAGAAAAAACTGAATGCACAGCACTTAGTAGAGGTATAGGAATATACAAAGCCTATGGTTGTGTGCAATGCTTTATGCAAAGTGAATGCTTTGATCAGCTCTGACAGCTGGAACACTGCAGAGTTTCATGTTTGGCCTTCAGTATTTTCTAAAAGGATGCAGTTAAAGGATTAAAGTGTTTCAACAAAGTGGAATTCTAACAGTAAGAGAAATAGTTATTCCCATGTGGAATGACGCACAGCAGACATGCCTTTACCTTTTCCTGTGCATGCTCTTTGTTTGCCAGTGATCGCTGGCCATGGAGGTCAATGTTGTCTGTGAGGATTATGGTGCAAAATAACTGCACAGATTATGAAAGTACTTGTCTGATAAACGTTGAACTTTTTCTGGCCTTACAAGAAGATTATTGTTTTTGAAAAGTGAATGTTTGGCACATTGTTTCTGCTTTGGTGGTTGAGTAGACTGCAAGCCTGCAAGAAGAACTACCGTCCAATAGCTTCTCAAGAAAAATAAAGAAACTGATGGATTACAAAAATCTGATATCAGAGATAGGATTGCGTTAGACATCACTAATCAATCATCCCAATCACCATCACTATGTGTGTGAGTCACATTCACGTCAGCTTTCGAATATCCTCTCGAGAGAGCCGTCAGTGCTACAGTGATGTTCAACATGTCCAGAATGGAAGACAGATTGAGCATTGGATGGGGAAATAATCAATGTTCACACGTGCATGCAACTTTGCAATTGTGAACACACGTGCAGGGGCCGGTAAGAGGCTTTATGTGACTCATGTCATGATTGTCGGGGAAAATATTTTCCAAGGCCCCTAACTTTGACCCAGTTTATCAGTTCATACTGTCCTGACTGAGCACACGCACCTGTAACCTTGGCTGCTGTGCTCTCAGTGTTTTGTCTCCCTGTTCCTGCCTGTTGACGTCAGCTGATAGAGGTGTTATGATTCTATCTTGTTATGCACAATGTTGATTATTCTCTCTGATCTAGCTAAATCCATGGGTCTGGGGTAGAGTTCTTCAGAGTTGACGTGGCAACTCTACCGTGAAGTCAGAACCTCTGGCTCTTGGACTTGTTTTGTGAATTCTCCGGCCGATGCTTCTAAATAAACCATCAGTGTTTGACATCAAAGCTCCAGCTCACCCCGTGTCTCCTTCCTGAGTCGATGACTCCCACTGCATTGCTACACAGAAGTTTCCCTTACAATGATGATGGCGAAATAGAAAGACATCATAAACCTTGAGGAGATTTTGAGATCTCCCAGATGATTGAACTGCTGCAGGAAGTAAGGCAGAGGTGAGCCTTGTTCAAATGTGCTAAACTTTGAACCCTGTTAACAATGGAGTGGATGCTATGTATTTGTAGTTAATGCTAATACCACTTGAGCATTGGGAAAAAAAATGTCATGGATTTTTGTAACTGAAATACATTTTTGACATACCAGTCAAATATGCTAGATGTCTGAAACAGTCAGTTAACTAAAATAAATACATATTTGGGGCAAATCACAAACATAGAAATGGTCTTTGAGACTACATTTGCAAGTTCTCCTTGACTTCAACAGACAATAAAGTATTGCATATTGAGGAACACATATTCAGTGTTTACTGTGCTCCTCGGTGTACAACAGATTTGTGAAATGTTCGAAATTGTCTGTTCATTTATACAGTGATAGAACTCATGCCTTTGGTGAGCTTGGATGATCTCATATGAATGTAATAAAACAGGCTCTGAAGTCGTCTCTATAAAGTTAGACTGCAAGGTGTAATTGAGATAAGCACCAAAAACAAACAGGACATATCATAGGCAGTAGGATAAGAATGAACCTGTAATCAGCCTTTAAGTTGTCTCCGAATGCTTCCTCTCCTTTAATTCAAGCTGTGTATAGGAAGCTAGCAAATGTAAGGGTGCAACTCCTCCTGTATGAATAACCCAACCAATGTTAGTCTCTACTTCTGAATTTTTTTTGTTCACAGGACAGAGACGTTCATGTTTTCCTTAGAGACTATCCATCACTGACTCATTGAGATTGCTTGTGAGGTACGTTTCTTCCTCCAGCAGGTTGGCACAGGAGAGTGACACTTCATCAGGGTATATCTTTCACTGTTTATTTTTAAAGGATTTTCATCTGTCAGCTGCAGGAGCAGGCTGTAATGCACTGAGGTCACCATTTTCACCCTGAGGAAACCTTAACAGCTATATATACACGCACGCACGCACACACGCACGCACGTCACCATAGAGTCATATGGCAAGTGTATACCTGCTCTCCCTCAATCTGAATGGAAAAAGGCAACCAGAGGAATGCACATACTGTATCATATGTTTAACAGAGGCGACATTGACCAAGATATATTGATGGTTCCTTATTGGGCAATTTAAAGGGTCACTAAGTGTTATTTCAATCTAATCCTCCTCCAACTGACTTGCATGCATTTGTTCAGACATTAGGATCAAGCAGACTGAACAATGTGCACATTGTTTTTTCGCTGGTAAGGCAAGTGTGTTTGAGAATAACAGTGAAACCAAAGAAACCAAAATGGACTCAAGAAGAGAAAGGAACTGTACATGGTCATCTTTTAAACAAATATTTGTTTTATCAATTTTATTGGATTGGAATGTCTATGTTGTTGATGTATTATCTTTTTAATCTTTACACTGTACTAAAATTCAATGAGGTCCAGTTAGAGAAAATGTCCCCATGCAAAGGTCCGGAACATCAAAATGTCTAACTTGCTTTATGAATTAGTGTGATATTGAAGTAGCCTGTAGCTTTATCAACGTCTGCATGTAATCAACAACTGAATGCCAATCAAATAAAGAAAGTACAATTCATTAACAACAATATTTATTGTCAATTAACATTGAACCATACAGATATACAGTAAATAATGTGGATATGTGTAATGTTCCTCTCAGGCTGCATTTAAAAATAAAATAGGAGAAAATAAATAAAATAGTTTTTGAAAGTATGTGCATCTTAAAAGTGCTTCATTTTAGATAAATAAAATAAAGTGTAGCAGCAGCTTGAGTTTCTCTTTTTCTTTGTTAACCGTTTCACATAATGACTTAACAGTTTCAGACGATAATTTATAGAACAATATCAGTCTTTGCACATCATAACAATTGAACAGTTTTAAAGTTTCTCTTTCTTTCCCTCTTATATTGCAGTCCCTCACTCACTTTTTTATTCAGTGTGAGAATTGACATTGAGCTTGTCCTGCCAGGAGTTTAGATCTGGGCTGAAATGGTGTCAGGGCCATTCTCATACACATGCAGGTGCTCATTGGTTAGCCTTGGTTAGCCTTGGTTAGCTCATTGGTTAGCCTCGGTTAGTTCATTGGTTAGCCTCGGTTAGCTCATTGGTTAGCCTCGGTTAGCTCATTGGTTAGCCTNTTTAAACTACTCACAACAGTATAACAAGTAGTTCAATTATCAATAATACAAATAAACATCTTCATCAATTCAGCTTCCTGTTTGGCCCCCATGTCTGATTTGTTCGCTCAAGGCTTTATTGTCAAGTGACCGGTAGCTACAGAGTAGATATGAAGTCACCGGCTCCTCCAACAGTGACACATGAATATGACTAATAATAACTATTAATAGGACTTAAACAAATACAACAAATAAAATAGCGCAAGAGAATGTTTTGAGAGAATCATTTGCAGATTAGTTTGTGAGTAATCCAGCATGACTTTTTCAATATATAGTTTGCTCTTTATCACAGAAACATGGAGGATTATGCCCGGAGACAATGGTCCTCTCGAGGGAGCAAGACTTAATCACTTCATAGTTTCTCCTTTTCTTTGTAGATGCTTTTTGTTTCTCCGTGGTCAGTTCGCATCTATTTCTGTGGTTTTCTCGTAGTTAGGTCGTCTGTCACCTTTCTGTTATCCTTTTCCAATTCTTTGTAGTGATTTTGTGTTTCTTCAAGGTAATGTGTGTCCTTGTAACATATCGCTGGACTATAACAACGTGCATTTTCTTTCATGATGGAAGTGCATGGTTTTGCTGAACTTTGACTTTTAAACATTTAGCACCATTTGCTTAGAATGGTATGACTTTAATAATAAAGGATGTGAAAACTTATTTCGCCTTGAACAGAAAAAACTGTTGTGTCTGCTTAGAAACAAATATGTAATTTAACCAAAAATAGACACGGTTTTGTGAAAATCTAAGAAACCAAATGTTATCAAAATGATTTATGTATCACTGCATCAGCGTGGGAGTATTTATTTTTCTTTATTTTATCTCTCACATTATGACGCTGAATTAGAGACAGATGTTGGAAAGAATGTAAGGAATTTTTTTTAAGATACTCATCATGCAAATATATTCATTTTTCCACCCTAAACATTTGGGGTTTTCTCACTTTATAGCATGCAGTTTCTCAGGGGGGGGGGTCAGCTCCCACTGTCACCATATGTTCACATAGATGTGCAAAAAGATAGATGGATAGATAGATAGATACATAGATACATAGATACATACATAGATAGATAGATAGATACATAGATACATACATACATACATACATACATACATAGATAGATAGATAGATAGATGGATACATACATACATACATACATACATACACACACACACACACATACATACATACATACATACATACATACATAGATAGATAGATAGATACATACATACATACATACATACATACATACATACATACATAGATAGATAGATAGATAGATAGATAGATAGATAGATAGATACATAACATGCAGTTTCTCAGGGGACTCAGCTCCCACTGTCACCATATGTTGACATAGATGTGCAAAAACATGGGAAATATGATCTTAGATTTTTACGAGCAAGCATTTAAAGATGGATTCTGAAAAATGGAGATCTGAAGAAACATTTGTGTGCGGATGACATGAAGGGGTCAGCTGGAGCCTCTTGGGACCACCGATGGCCTTTGCTGCTGCAGCATGACGAGCTCTGCCCACATACTTAATACATCTTTATATAACTCCAGCAGTCGTGGGAAAAAATGAAGCTTGATGGCTTTTCTTTTTTACAGCCTGCAGGGTCCTATGTCCGTGCTAATGGTCGCCTCGGACCAAGAGAGGGACCCTGCACTGGGTTTATTGGGATTCAAAGATTGAAAGGTTTAATTGTCATATGCACAAAGCTACAATGTAGAAATGGCAATGAAATTCTTCTGACCTGAGCTCCTCCAACAATGCAATATATGTAATAAAATACAAAATAAAAAGTAGTGCAAAAAGTCTATATACATGTCAATACAATATGTTATGTAGAATAAATTAAATTGTGTAAATTAAGACAACATTAAATATGGTTTATTGCGGTGATAACTATTTATACACATAAGTATATTGCAAGATGACAACAGGAATCATCATTACCATCACTCCACTCACATGCTTTTCCCACATGGCAATACTTATGTCGAAGTATAATGTTGTGTAATGTTTTTATAATTGTTTTGCTATGACGTTTGTATTTTGTTTTTGTGTTTGCTTTCGTTTCCTTTGAGGCATTTCTTGTGATTTGGGGCTTTAATCTTGCAATAAATTCACATTCTATGGACAATCTTGCACTAATGTACATTCCCAAAGATATTGATATTGAAGTGTCTGTTATTTTGTATATATTGATTGTTGTGTTTTGTATCTTAATGTGTGCATATGTATACATGTGTCTGTTGATTGTGTATATAGGATATACATATTTCTATACATATCTGTATATTGTATAATTATATTTTTGTATTCTTGATTGTTGGAAACGCCATTTCGATCTCTCTGTCTGTACAAACAAACAAACTGAAAGATTGACATTCCAGTTGACTTTGACTAATACATTTAGATTTGATTTGATTTGAATGTTTATCGCGCACTTAGCAGAGCTCGTGTTTAGCAGTCTCATGGCCTGTGCGATGAAACTGGGAGGAGAAGAATTATTATGAGATGTGTGTCATGTGTTTGCAGGATAATGGTCCGCCCCAGAGAATATGTTCCCTGGAGGTTTTCCCGGGAGGCGCGGACGGTCACGCACATTAAACAAATTCCTGCGAAGTTCAACGGGCTGCGGACCTGCAGGCTTTTTTGTTTTTTTCACCGAGCTTGTTTACATGCAAAGAGATGCTGACCCCCTCTGCTTCCAGCGCTGCGGCTCATGATGAATACAAATGACGGAGAAAAATGCGTGGAGAACATGCCTCTCTGAAGATGTTTTAAAGAAAATAAAAGAAACTCCATACTCTAGTCTGAAAAAGCCATGAACTTGGGGACTTGCACAGTCAAAAAAAAAAGTGGCAGGAAGGGGGTGATGTTGCCATGGAAACTATTGCACTAGGGGCAGGTTGGGACCTCAATTGAGCCGAGACTGTGTGTGTGTGTGTGTGTGTGTGTGTGTGTGTGTGTGTGTGTGTGTGTGTGTGCGTGCGTGCGTGCGTGCGTGCGTGCGTGCGTGTGTGTGTGTGGAGAGACACTGTGATGGATCGTTGGAGATATGTGCAACAGGCATATACTCGAACGGGGGCTGCCTGGGNGTGTGTGTGTGTGTTTGTGTGTGTGTGTGTGTGTGTGTGTGTGTGTGCCTGCCTGCGTGCGTGCGTGCGTGCGTGCGTGTGTGCGTGTGTGTGTGTGTGTGTGTGACAGGCCGGAGCAATAAAGCATGAAGAGGAATGTGAGGGTATGCGCAGCCATTGTTCTACAAACATCTCAGGAACGCACACGGAAACGTTTTCACGGCCGTTT
>NW_011369945.1:6446761-6453514 GCF_000735185.1 Notothenia coriiceps
CACATATTACTTATTTACCTGAAGTTGTGTTGTTTATTTGCACCTGACTTAAATGGATTAGAAGAGAGCCATAGCTCAGGAGTGAGTCAATAGCAGTATCTGTTAAAGTGTAATCATAACTCAGCTGATTTGACTGTAATACGGTGGTGCCAAATCTTTTTAACCTGTTTTCTGTCTTTGAATTAACTGAGAAATCAGGACTAAGAGGCTTTTTATGTGTATTTCATATCCTAATGCATAACAACAACAGAACACAACAACTAATAAAGTGTGCAACTACAATACAAAAACATAACACATTAATTCAAGAAGTTGAGTTTTGAGCAGATTATTTCCTGTTCATATTTCAACAGATAGACCTGTTTTTATTATTTATTTTATTTTAAGTTATTTTAAAAACAATCTTAATAGGCTTATATTCACTTAAATTCTGTGTTTTCCTCTCCCTGATGCTTTGACATTGTTTAACCAGCTCCTTAGTTGTTTTAAATGTCGTGTTTTTATTTGATATTTCATATCTTTTTATGTTAACATTCAAAAATAAATAAATACAAATAGAATTGTGAAAAATCAAGCTGTTTAACCGTTTTTCATAAAACTGTTTATACATGTAATAATAATCCAAACTATAGGACAATTGTGTAATTTCTATTAAAAGTTTTCTTTTACCCCAATCAAGCGTTTGGACCACCTGGGGACAACTCAGCAGAACTGATTCAAATGATCTGTAATAATTAAAAAATATATAACAAACGTCTTGTTCTTTTGGACATAAGAACATCTAGAGCAATGATAATTAGGAGGGTTTTCTGTCCTCAGCCACTTTCTTCTGCATCCTGCTTCAGAGCCGGAGATAAGAAACGTTAGATATGAAGTATTGTTGCCTGGCAACAGGATTGAAAACCCGGCTGTGTCTGAAATATTTTTGTATTACTTTCTGTTTGTCCTCATGCACAATCTGTAATTGGACCACTATGAGGAGAGGAAACATACTTCGTCACATGATGAACTGAGGGACATGGTGTCCCTCAGTTCATCATTACATGTGATGGATGAATATATAAATACATCATGGACGTCAGATTACCACTGGTTATTATTATATCAGACAAAGGGTAGTTCAATCCAACAATTAATACACAACATTTAGTTCAATACATTTGATTTTAATAGCACTTTTCTAAACACACACACATGTAAATAATATGTACACATGACCAAATATCTATTATGTTCCTTTTAATTCATTTCTTATTCTATAGTTATTTTTAATTTGTATCTTTGAAGTATTAATCTGGGTGAATCTGTGCTATCCTGTTTTTCAATCTCACCCTGTTGCTGTTAAACTACTGAATTTCCCTACAGGGATTAATGAAGGTCCATCTTCTCTGATCTTATATTTAAATATGAACATTTCATCCATGCTGATGTTAGAGTGGAATAAATGCCTCAAAAAACAGAGAGGCCTGCAGGTAAACGCTCAAACAGAGTCTACTGGATATGATGCATTGCACATCTACAGCAGTGAAAGGCAACCTTTAATTTAAAGAATAAGGAAAATGTATCCTTAATTACATTCTCAATACTGTGGACAATCCCCACAGGAGCAATTTGGGGTGAAGTGTCTTGCCCAGGGACACAACGACATGCTGACTGCAGTGGGGTTTGAACCTGTGCTCCCATGGTCCGAACACCAATGCACTAGTCCACTGCGCCACACGGCACCTTAAATCCTTAAATATCATATATAATAGTAATAAGGGACATTTTACTGCAGAAAGAGTGCTTATAATTTAACATATATAACATTTTGCTGATATTACTCAAACACTTGAGTAAAGGATCTGACTTCTACTTCCACCTCTGGCTGAATAAATGAACTTCATGCCATTCATCAAATATGTTATTTCAACCAGAAACAGCCTTGGTCAAAAGAAATAAAATAAAACAAGCAAAAGTTCACGATTGACTGTAAAGCCAGCAGACAAAAAGAGGCTGACACAAGCGTGGGAGTATTTCTTTTTTGGGCTGAATGAGAGCCAGATGTTAGTCAGTGTGTTTATCTTTCTGTAAATTCAGATGTGAAAGTTGAAATGAGTATTTAAAAGCCTTCACAGATAGCTGAGTTGGATGAGTCTGATTTGTTGAAATATCCTTGAAAACATCTTACGCTAAAACTGTTTCAGGAGTGACATGTGGAGCAGATTGTGTTCAACAAATGTAGTGCCAGCGAGTCCTTTAAATGCAGATTGCTGTTTATTCCAGCTGTTTGCTTTTGGCTCTAAATGGATGCTGGCGTCGGGGGATTTGTGGGGAGATGGACTGACCTTTGACCCTTTGTTCTGCTGAATAAATGTTAGATTACTGGGTGGCTGAGTTGTTCCCAGTGATAAACAAAACTGGCCCTCTGATGCCATCTAGTGACAAGTTGCTCAAAAAAGAGAGAAAGCATGATGTTTTTAAAGCACGTTGCTATTTGTCAGTGGTGGAAAAAGTACTCAGATTCCTCACTTAAGTAAAAGTAGCAATCTCACAGTCTCAAAATACTTCATTAAAATCCCTAAACGTCTTAAGTTCAAGACGTTACATAATACAGAAGCATTATCCGGAAAAAAAACACTACAGAGAAGGGAAACCCGAAAAAAAGCACAGTAGAGCCTCTTTGAAAGTGTTAAATTATTATAGAATATGATTATCTTGTTTATATAACTACGAAATACATAACATATTTTTCTTAATGATGTTATTTGTGTTTGTGGAACACATTTTGTATACTTTGTGCACTGCTAATTGAATAAGTAGTATATCAAGCAAACACATCATGTTATTAATGTACAAAGTTAATACAGTGTCAAATGTAGTGGATTAAGAAATCAAACATTACCCTCTGACGTGTAATGAAGTATGAAGTAAAGAAAAACTAGAAATACTGAATTACTAATACCCCAACATTTTACTTAATACTAAAATAAATGTACCTAGTTAGACTCGACAACTACTTATTGTACACTAAACACTGAAACAGACATTCTGTAAAGATATTTATTGCGTAAACTTTATTTCCTGCAACAGTGGAGTGAGCACATTTAACTCTAAACCCAAAAGTGTTCCCCTCACGGCGGTGCAGAGACAAACATAGAAAAACACAGTCACTATATTCATAACACGAGTAAAAACATACAGAGTGCTTCAGCCCGACTGCGTGGGAGTCTCCTGTTTGTGCACGAGCTGATATGATGGATAATGATGTGGAGTAAAGTGGCAGTTGTTTTAAAGGTCACCTATTGTGCTAAATCCACTTCTTCATGTCTCTTCTATATCAACATGTGTCCCCTCTGTGTGAAGAGACTCTGAAAGTTTCAGGAACAAAGATTCTCTCTCTTTTTTATCTATTTCTATAAAAACCTGTCTGAAAATGAGCTGATCAGATTTTGGTCACTTTGTGATGTCATAACGATTTGTTGGCTTGTGTAACCATTAGCCAATCAGCAACCAAGGTAACCCCCCCCCACACACCTTATCACCTGAATCTCCTCCTAGAGCTCCATTGAGTTCTTTGTAACCAAATATCTCTCAGAGGGGCGTGGGGAGGGGCTCCTTATTTCATCTAAAGTAACAGACACAGAACAGCACTTTGAAACAGGCCTGAAACAGAGGGGTTATGGGTATGGCTGCAATGATCTGTTTTGGTGTTTCAGCCAATCAGAGACATGTTTCTGTATATATCTGAGACCGTATAATATATTGATGGAAAACAAGTCATAATAGGGGACCTTTAAGGGGGGGGGGATCAGGCGGAGTTTTTCTTGAGGAAGTTTGATGAAGTCCGGTTGGTGGAGGCGTCGTGGAGTGGACCTCGCGGCGTCCTTCAGCTCGGCCTCAAGTCGTCTTGCACAGAGCTGTTGCCCAGTTCCACTCTAATGATGCGGAAGGAGGGGAAAAGATCAGAATCAGGAATCGATAATACTTAAACGGTCAGATCAAGTCTGAAAGTGTGACTTGCATCCCCACAGCTCCATGTGTAACATCAACAGACAAACATCAGACACAATACATGACAAACAAACAAGAACATTTCACATAACAGCCACGATCCACTGAGAGAAAAACATGCTCAAAGAGAGCCTTCAGCGTGCATTTGATCTGGATTCAGATCTGTGTTTACTGTGAGGATTGACTGGAGCACAAAAGGATGCTTCAAGGATGCTTCAAAGGTTACTTCAAAGGATTCTTCAGTCTGACTTTATTGAAGCTATCTCCCATTAGATGGGTAGCAGTTCATATTCGCAGTTCAGAACATGGTTTGGGTCCCAGATGATTTTGGTTTGGAGAGCCTCACGAGGTTATTATGATAGTCCCACACGGGGACATGTACAGTGAGCAAACCTGGCATACAGTGCAGGTAAGACAGGCAAGGTAATGAACGATAAATGGTCCCAACCATGGACTAAAAATGAGTAGCAGCGAATTTAAGATAAAACTAAGTGACATGAAATAACACATCAAAGTATTGAGACCTAAGACAATGTTGGGACAAGATTGGTTTAAGGTGGAAGAACACAAATATGAATGAGTTAAAGGTCACCTATGTGCAAAATCTGATCTGTTTGGTATTTGAGCCAAACACTCTGAAGACATGTTATATATCTGAGACTGAGTTGAAAAAAAGTTTAATAGGGGACCTTTAACGTTCAATCAGAAATGGACAATTCAGCCACATTAACCAGGTGAAGTTTTCAGAGCATTTAGTAATCCCTTTTCACAGTTTATTCAAATGCCCTTATTTAGAGAGGACTTCTAAGTTAAAGAGGTCATGTTATGCTCTTAACGCTTAGAGGGACCTATCATGCAAATGCACTTTTTGATGTCTCTATACATCAATGTTCCCCGTGTGTCGGGACCACGCAGCGTCAGAGAATAAAACCCTCTCTCTTTTCCTCCGTACCCAAATCTCTAAAAACGGGGATACAACGAGCGGATTCAGATTTGCTGCCAATATGAGTCAACCGGCGGCGGATCCACAGAAAGTTGCTATCAGAAACAATGCCTGACGCTTTTGGACGTAATTCTTCGTCTTGTTTACGTTAGCAAAGCCTCGCTACACTCAAGGCTACCTGTACTGGAGAGCACATGTGTTTGAAAAGCAGAAAGTAAAAAGGACTCACCTTGTGATAAACCCGCAAGAGAAAAGCATTTGAGTTCCATACTGTTTCAGAAATTAATCCTTGATGTGGTTAGAAGGATGCGTTTTATCCAGCAGAATTTAACTTTTATCCCGGAGAATTCTGATCGTGCATTAGCTCCACTCCTCTTTTTTTTTTTCTCAGCTAAGGACCCAACATCCGGTTTCCCTAATTAGGGCTGCAAAGAGGGGTAATGAGCAGTATGGGCATGGCTACCAAATGGGGGATCTGTTTGGTATTTTAAGCAAAAAGACTTCACAGACATGTTTGTGTATAGGTATGGCCCTACATATATTTCCAATATCATAATAGGTCCACTTAAAGCTGAGTGAAATATTCAAACCCCAAGATGTTCACATGGCTTCATAAAACCATGAACTATGGAAGTCAAAATGACGGCTGACCTTAAAGCAGAGTTTCGATGGGTTTAACAAACAACCAAATAACCAAGTACCTCACCCCCACTGGTCGAAACTGTGATCTCCACACTCACACCCTGGATGAAAGATCTTGTGCTCATACATCCGCTAAAAACAATAAAGGAATAATGGATTCTCCCAATACAAAACAGTTCAATGGATTCAGGGTTTCAGAGTTTATATAATTATTATAACATATTTTATAATATGAATCACTGGCTGTTCTCACCTATCAGCGCTCCCAGTGTGTACGGGCTCAGCTTCTTGAAGAATGATAGAGTTGGTCGGCCTGTTTCCTTTGGAATACCTGCGGGAAAAAAGGGAGAAACGTATTTATAACGGCGGCGTGTGGCGCAGTGGGTTGTGAGTTGGATGTAGGTGTTGGGGTCAGGGGGCGCACAGGTTCAACCCGCTGCAGTCAGCATGTCGTTGTGTCCCTGAGACACTTCACCCCAAATTGCCTCCTGGGGGGATTGCCCACAGTATTGAGTATGAAATCGCTTTGGATATGTAATATAAATATTTTTTGTCAAATGTGAAAATGTAGATGTAATTTCAGTCGATCTCACTCTCCATAATTCAAAAATGATCGTGTATGATGGCCAGCATGGCTTCTTCCTGATCATTTCTGAGGTTTATAATGTGTAACCACGGTCAACCGAGGGCCTAATTCATCACAGGATTTCTTACTAGTCAGTTAGTACTTTCTTATGTGGAGCAAAGGTTTGGTGTGAGTAACAGAGATAACTGCCATCTTCCTTATTACAGACTGAGGTCGTTTCATTCCGTATGTAGGAGCCATATGTTAAAAAGTACATTTGATATATTATGTGTGTAAATAGATATATTTGAACATTGTAATCCTGTGTATTAGTAATATTATTATATGTTGTGTAAATTGACGTCATAGCCGACTGCAGCTGCTGGTTATTAAAGTGAGAAGAAGAAAATAATCACGGAGCAATATCGTTTTTTGACCTTTGAAAATATGTGTTTGTACTGTATCTTTTGTTGAGTAAAGATCAACCAAACCGTTCCTGAAACGTATTTTTTGTTGGAGTCAAAGCTTATGCAACTTGTGGAGAATGATTTTTTGGATTACATTACATTTAGCTGACGCTTTTAACCAAAGTATAATAAGTCGTTTCGAC
>NW_011369945.1:6453559-6474132 GCF_000735185.1 Notothenia coriiceps
GGTTAGGTCCTGGGAGAGGAGCTCGGTCTCTTGTGTCTGCTTTAGTTTTTCTTATAATTGGCAAACGGTCCTTGGGAGCGATGCGAACTCACGAAGTGATTTTTTCAAACAAAGCTCGTTGCTAAGATCCCCACTTTGATCTACAGTATCCTGCTGAAGGAACGGTGATTAGTATAAAACCAAGGGGAGATTTAGTACACGGCGTCGCAATGTTCAGTAGATGATTCTGTACAGCCGAGACAATGAAATTTTAATAGGGCTGTAATATTAAAGCTTTGCTAAAATTGGACAACATTGATATCAGCGATGCAGAATCGTATACACCACGCTCTGTGGTCACAAGCTCTGCCTCTAATACTGCTACGATTCCTGAACTCCCCCGCGGTCACTGCCCTCTCAAGTTTTGTTTTCATCAGCCTGCTCTTCTTATCTGGCTATATTGGACGGTGATACAATATTTGGCTCTTACCACATAGTTCTCAGTATCGACAGGTTACGCGTGGTATCAGGGCTCATACATAGACTCTTCAGAAAATAAATCGACGTACTTTTAACCCGTAGCTTGAGTTGTAGCGTGATATGCACTGTCTTACATAGGGCTCTATTTGAGGGTTGATTGCTGCTAGATCTTATGTTGGTAGATTATCGAAAACACTAATTATAAATGATTTCCATGGTATTCTTAATCTGAGCTACGCATACTGTAAACACTGACTCCAGGTACTCATCTGAGTACCTCACTGAGAAAGTTGTGTGCACCCCTGATTATAGAAATGAAAAAGCACATTAAAAGGGGGGACTCCTTAATCCACCTAAAGTTCTAAAGTTAGAGACCATCAAACACTTTGTGGATTCTAGTGATAATTCTCATAAAAAGAATAAAGTTGGACAAAGACTCATCAGTTAATGGTGCTGTAGATCCCACATAAACCTGACATTGACGTACAATCTATATCTAGATATGGGACTTTATTTTCACAATGACGTTTGATCATGAGGTTTTACATTTTATATGTTATTCATAACACGCTTTCTCGGAATCCGGCAGTGTATTTATTTTTACATAAACAAGGAAGGGGTTGTCTAAAGCTTTTTCCAAGACTGCCTTGAAGATAGTGGGAACAAGTTACCAAGTGTCCAGACCTATGGTCCAGACTGTATAGATTGCATTAACTCCTGGCTGAGATCCAACCACCTTCACATGGGGTCTGCTACGTCCAATACTATCGCAGTACATACTCTACACTCAGGGCTATTCAATTGGCGGCCCGCGGGACAAAACCGGCCCGGGGTGATATTTACTGGCCCTTTGAGTATAATGATAAAAAGTAATGTAATTTATATTTTATTAAGATTTTTTTTTGGCCCAGAGTGCCTTTATTCCAGAGAGGGCGTTACATTCATTGAGAGATAGAGGGGAAGACATTGCCTGAAAACTTCGGCGGGCTGAAGCTCTTAATATGATTGCTCATATTTCAAGCCATCTTTTTCCCGGCCTCTTGTTTTGGATCATTTTCATCAACCGGGCCCCCATTCCAAACTAATTGAATAGTCCTGTGTCTACATTTACAGCTGGCATAACACGCTTTCCTCCTTCCAGATGTTATCCAGATACAAGGTATAATATATGTGGGTGTAAAAAGGGTCTTAGTATGGGTCAATGTAAGGTCGTAAACTTCCTACAATCCGACTCGATAGCATATTTACAAAATACCCTTCCAATTTGTTAAACACCCACGTATTATAAATGCCATAACCCCAGTTTGTTATGCATAATGTATATACGGTACTCAAAGCATAGTTAACACTGATGAAAACCTTATGGTAATCTTAGCTTCAGAAAACTTCCCCCAAAGTAGCTTCAACGGTTTTTGCAGGTTAAGGAAAATGCAAAGCATGCATAAACATGTTGGATCTAATGTTTAAACTCTAACCAATTTTCAATATTCAGGCTGGGGTGGTTGGCGGATTTGATTTTGCACATTTATAAATAAATGCAAGATAATTATCTGAGTATCTGAATGTGCTTTAATGACTGTCTTCGCAAAGTCTTTATTTGAACCGTTTGGAACCCAGAAACACACATTTGCACAGGAAAGAATGAAAGTGTAAACATTACATTTCATGTTTGGAGCTTAGGAAGAAAGGGCAAACATACCAGCTATGTTAGGCACAGTATTAAGAAGCTTCTCATCAACCTTGAGTTTCTTAACCCTCCACCTCAACGGTCTGGCTCTCTGTCTCGTGGATACTCAGTATGTGGAAATTAAATTGCCTTATAATGTTTGTGGACTCACCCACTACCCAGTAGAAGTGACCGTCTGTGTAGCAATGATATAATTACCTACATTTACCAGGGAACATAGAAATGTGGTTGTGTTTATGCCTGTGAGCCTTGTGGGCTGCCAAAATCACAAATTATTCATGTTGTGGTGTCATCTTAGTTTGGGAGGTGAGCGGTGATGAGGAGTTAGCAGAGAGCGCCTATCAGAAGCAGTTTTGTCCCTTTTCTTACCATGGCTTTTTCCTTTTCGTTGAAAGCTGCTTTGGCATCAGATTGACAATGTTGGCAGCATCAACCTCACAAGCAGGTGAAGCTTCTTTTTCTTCTCCTTCTCAACCATTGCCTCTCATTTGTCACAAACCCCACACTTCAGACAGGCATTCACTACGCTGCACTCTTGCCATGTGACTGTTTGGACAGGATTGATTCCTCAGGGCTCTTTGTTCCATTACATATTAATCCTAAATGACTTCACTCACACTTCGATTTTTATTTTAGAGTTATTATATTTACATATAACAACGTTTTTTTTTCTCATTCTGGGATAATGGCATATCGGCATATTGGCAATTTTATGTTAGAGAGCTCAAGCTGGGGTTTCTCTCCACTCTCTCCGCAGCTTGCCTCATGTCCCTTTGCCAAGTTGTTTGATATGCAAAAGGATTCAAGCAGACTTGCTCTTATCTCCGATCATTTGATGATAGCAAGAACATAATGTGTTTTCTGAGGTGAGACAGAGTGTGAGCAGTGATGTGCAGTAGGGATGATATGTATTATTACTCTTTCTACTGCTGCTGCTTATTAGATGCTGCATCATGCTGCTGTCAGGGTTTGTTTTCTCTCTCTGTTAGGGTCAGGTCAGGATGTATTATTGTTTGGTCTTTTTGAATCAGGTCATCCTTAGTTTTTGTGTCTGTGCCATTTTTGCGTTTATTTGAAAGAGGACAGTGTAGAAATGGATGAGGAAGAAAGGTATGACAGCAGAGGTCCTTAGGCTGGATTTGAACCTGTTGTTGTTTTCATTGTGGTTATATAGTGTAAACTTTAATTACTCAAATATCAAGGCGCTCCAGGTCTCCCTTTGAAATTAAAGTACGGTTGAAAGCATGTGGGTTTTCCAAAGGACCTTTATTTTGGGTACTTTAAAATGTAAAATGTGCCTATGCTATAAGCAATCAGCCTTTTGTATCCGTTCCTCCACTCAATGATTTAAATTGCTACGTACTACTCACTTTATCAGTGTGTCAGTGCACTGTTTGTGTCTGGTTATTTGTCTCTCTCCAGTGAATGATATCATTACTGCTGCCTATCTGCTATTTTCTCTAGTCTCTTGGTTTACAACTCCATTTAGCACATGCCATATGTGTTTACGTTTGTATGGTAATTCATTTGACATTGTTAAAACGTACTGGTGAGGCCATTATCTACAGACAACCATGAGTGGCAATATGTTATTACAGAGCAAAGGATTAAACTGAACAAGGACAATACATACTGTACACATAATGGTACTCTAGGAACAAATCTGTATTTTTTTAGCAAACTGCAAACGGTTGCCTTTAAACGGAAACATTTTAAAATAAATATACAATAGATACATTCTCTGTTGGGTGGACCTCATATCTTTAAACAGGGACATTGCGATCTAATGGAATTGTTGTGAGTCATAACGTTCACATTAACACATGTAACTCCATCACACAAACGCATGCTTGCGTAACATTGCATTATTTTGTAATTTCATAACAGCAATTTGCAAAAATTCATTCCCCTGGTCTGCTTCAAGAGGCAAAGTGAAATTGATTTACAACTTAATGTATGCAATACAGTCATACATCACAGGTAATGTTTCATATTAGGACAAAAACTGTGATGCTGTGACTCAAATCATTCTATTCATCTTAATAATCTACTATTTCACTTCGAACTGCTGATGCAAGGCATTAGGATGTGTGTGAGAAAGAAACGGAGAGGGAGAAAAATAAAGAGAGACAGATAGAGAGTGAGAGAATCGGTAGACCGTGGAGGTGAGAGACTGAAGGGGGGGTGCAGGGCTGCAGGATAAGGCTTGCATCTGCATATCAAAGACTTCATGCCGGGAAATGATGAGAATAAAAACTGTAATATTGCTATAAATATATAGTGTATGTACCTACTGAGTGTGATGTAGGACCATATGGGAGCAAGTCATTCAGAGGACAAAGGAATCGTTCTTTTGACAAAACACAGTGGATTTGATAAGCAGAGTGAGTCCTTTGGAGGG
Source organism: Notothenia coriiceps (assembly GCF_000735185.1). NCBI lineage: Eukaryota > Metazoa > Chordata > Actinopteri > Perciformes > Nototheniidae > Notothenia > Notothenia coriiceps. The sequence continues at coordinate 6,458,107 of NW_011369945.1, forward strand.
ATGACATGCAGTATTACACGTGTTTAATTAGAGGCACGGGGAGTCAAGTATAATACTCCTGTGTGCTTAGCTTGTCTGGGTAGACTTGGAATGATGAATGGCTTGAGACAAGTGTCACTTTCAAAATGTTAAGTGAAATACATTTAATCAAGCCTGTAATATAAAGATGGAAACACACAGGCGATGCATACTAAACACATGGATACTAAACACATGGTATTAAGTTGAATAATGGATTCAGAAAGTAACTTTTCTTACTTCCCGATTTTCTTTCTTTCGCCTACACTGACTGCTGAATAGTAGTTCTGTTTGCACAAATGCTTTTTGCATTTCATTTCAGATGTACTCGGCACCTCCAAGACACATGTGTTATTTTTCCAAAGAGGCACATCAGCGGGGAAGTGCACTTCGCTTGTCGTCGGCATGTAATCAGCGAAGTATGCCTCTAACTGCAGGGAACATGATAAGTTCGACACAGTATCCATCTCGTAATTAGTATGGAAATGTATCTAGCTCCAAGGAACAGGTGCAAATTGCCCAGGTGTAAAAAAATGGGGAAAGTGAACATTTTGTTTGTCATCTGCATTTCACAGAAATCTCACAAGAGACAGAGTGTAAGTGCATCACAAAAAATAATGCAAAGTACTAGCACCAATTTTCATTCTTAGGAAGATAAATAGACACATTACCTGACCAATTTATCAGACAAAGGGGGGAAGTAGAGCTGTGGCAGTGCACTCAAAATCAATGTGTTCAGAGGGTGGAAGTAGTGCACTTCTAATTAGATATTTATTAAGTGCCTTTGACTGCAGTTACATTGAGACAGTAGGAGGGCAAACATTTAAATACACATTTATAAGTCCAATTTTATTAGGAGTCTAACAAATACAAAAAAACAAGTTCTCAAATAAAGCAACATTTTAGCCACAGTAAATGTATTAAGAAAGATCATTTATTCTGCAACATCACATCATTTGGAATATTGGTGATGTACAGAGGCCTCACCAAACAGACCCTACCAAAGTGAAACACTAAATGGAAGAAGTTATAGAACTGAACTGATGTATTACCCTCTGTTTTACTGGCTGATGTATCATTATTATTATTTCTTCTTTGACGGTGACTTTTTAGGCAAGACGTTTTGAAAACCGCAGAAGCCAGAACGTGTCTGTTAATAAACAGTTGAATTAACTGATTTATTTGTGCAGTGTGCCATGCAGTGTATGCACTTTTTCCACCCCTATAAAGATGCTTTGATCTTCGCTTTGATCACTGCTTGTCTTGTGAGTTTCGGGGCTGCCCAGTTGTTTGACGAGTTCAAACCTGTCGTGTGTATACAACCCTCCCGGAGCCCTGGCTTGAGTGCAAATCCCTTCACTGGCCGCAGTTTGATGTAACCCAGTGTGTAGAGCTGGAGTCTGGGGGCAGAAGACCCACTTGGCTCTCTTTTGCTTCAGGGCTAATGGATCAAGACTGTCGGCTTCCCCTGGTTTCAGACACTCACATTGTGCCTTTGTTTTATCTTTCAAACTGTTCCCTGTTTGTTGTATAAAGGAAAGTCCCCAACTGGTTGAGCCTCTTGAACCTTTTGGGAGCGAGAGGCTATTACTCCTTTTTACTTATTAGGCTGTAGAAGTGCCAGTCATGTGTACAAATTCTCTTAAGATGGATTTTAAGCCCCTTTTAGCTAACAGCTTTTTGCTGATCAAAGCAAGTAATCCCCCCTTAAATGCTCAGCTCTTTATGTCAGTCCTAGCTACAAAGTGTCCCACCTTACTGTGTGCAGTTCTTTATTACACACGCTCTATGCTCAGCTAAATGGTTACAGTCTCTAAAATGTATAAAAACAAGTCTGTGCGTCTCATGCAGATATTTTATTCTCTGAGAATGATCAGTGTTTATTAGCCATCTACAAATAAATCAATAGTCCATCTCAAATGTATCTTCAAAGCAAAATGCAGAATTTGTGCAAGTCTCAAGACTTCACATGGCAGACCTTCATATTAATAATAAGTTGAAAGGAAGGTATTTGTTCATGCTTTCTTTTCTGCAGATTACACTGCGAATGGAACTTTGCGGAATTATGTGAAATGACTGTTTCCGAATTATAGTACAATTCTAAAATACATGGATCTCAAAAGGTTTTATCATCAGTAACACACATTTCTAAAAGGAACAACTAAAGCTTGGGTGGATAACATTGGAAAAAACAACAACAAACCACAGGCTACAGCATATTATCAAACTCTCCTCTTAGCAGGTTCCCCTTCGCTACAACCACCTTTATACCAAAATAATTGTGTTGACTTCATTATTGTATATGTACTACTTTGTGCACTCAACATTTACTAATGATAAGTTAAGGAAAACCTTTTTCTCGTGTCTCTATGACGTGTTCTATTTTTCAATGTAAGTTGTTTACAGTGAACCACTTTTTCTTTAGAAATCCTGAATCAAAACAATAACAATACAGAGGACCTTGAAGACCTACAGCAGACACACAATCACACAGTGTTTGGCCAAGCAGAGCTATCGTGACCCATAGGGCAGAACTAATGAAAGGCATTCCATGGGCTCTTGAGAAACTCTGTATGAAAGATATATATAGTGTGTGTGTGTGTGTGTGTGTGTGTGTGTGTGTGTGTGTGTGTGTGTGTGTGTGTGTGTGTGTGTGTGTGTGTGTGTGTGTGTCTGTGTGCAATAAAATACACACAGAAAGTTGTCCGTGCGTGTTTGCCTGTATTTGTGCATAGATAGAGCCTCATCATCTCTCTGTGATTACAGGAGCATTTCACCACAAACAGCATGTGACTTATCAGAGTGAGCCAGGTTTTCAGAGCACTGACAGTTCAGGGAGAGTTGCAATGGGATAAGTCTCAATTCTCTCTCTGTCATCCCCTTCTCACTCTCTCTCTCTCTTACAAACATGCAGTTGTACACACACATCTGTGCAAACACAGATGCGGCACCCCAACGGCAAACCCTGACTACGGATTCTAAGAGCGGCTCCGCTGAGCCCTCAAGCCTTTCTATCTGTCCGAAACGTAAAACTGATAAAAGACGACCATTACTCCTCATGTCTTCAGAGACATAGGAAGATGTAAACATAAAGATGTGAAACAACAAGTCTCAGCGGAGGATCGTCAGTGTAATCTACACTAGTGGAAATAAGAAATATAGCTTTTTTTAGTTGAACAATAAAGCAAAATAATCAGAATTAGATTTAAGTAAAGCTTATAACAATATACACTTTATCAGCCAACAACAGAACTATCTATTACTTCATTCTGAACATGGGCATGCATCAGTGTAGGTGAAGATGTGTGTACTGTGTACTAGTTACCTGAAGGTCATTTGGAATATCTGTCCCAAGTTGACTTGCTGGGTTTTGTTGTTGTATCCATGCAGCATCTCACCAAACAGGGTGTCATTGAAGTGGACATCCTGTCGGGGGCACTTTGGTCCCTCACAGTTGTCTGACAGCAGGAGGCAGGAGCGCCCCTCCCCTGACAGTTTGTACTCCTGAACACACCTGAGGAGGAGGGAAAAGCTGTCTATATCTTGTATAACATGCGATGAATGTGAACATAAATATATTCAAGATAGTACAAATAAAAAATCCATCTCCAAAGGTGCCCTTTCTTTAAAGTGAGTGCACATCAATTGTGCTGATGGCAGTAAGGGAAATGTACATTGCTGCAAATTGTATTTTGTTGCAGGCTTGTTCAACCCTTTGTGTAACTTAGTCTTAAGTTAAAGAACAACTATAAATGCCATTTCACATTGTGGAGTGAGAAAAAAATACATTCTTCATTTTTCTTCATACTTAATAGCTCAATCATTACTGTACTGGGCCCATAATGGCGTAAAACTAAGTGTGTTGTGACCTGGCATGATCACTATTATTATATCTGCATGGTTATCAGTATCTCAAAACTCCTCTTGGATTTTCCTACACTACAGTTTTACTATTAGAAGTATAAATCCCCTCATAAATGACAGAAGTAATGAAATAGAAAATGTGCTGCAGTGGTGCTAACAACATTTCTGCCGTGAAATCCCACTGACAAGCATGGCACAAACAGCTTGATCCATCCTTCTTGGCGTATTACTGGTAGGAGGTAGTGTTGCGATAATGGTGTGAGAAATGATTTCTTGCCACACATTAGGAAAAAAACACAAATTGTGGGGATGCCAGTGTGACACCGCTGTTGATCAGCTTCCTGGGCCATCATTGCCACGGTATAACTGTTTTCAAATTGCAGATCCCTAGGGATTACTATCCCACATGAACCAATTTAGTCCTAGAGAAGTTGCGCAAAAAAGCTTTTCCTAGCCCTCATACAGTGTATCATCACAGTGGAACATGTGTAGGGTGAGGAAGAGGGCGTTTGAACTGTTTGGCTGAATGACGTGCAAAAAATAAGAATGATTCAGCACTCAATTTTTCATCTTGGAAAAATGGATCTTAGAACAGCAAAACTCCCTTGAAACGTTTAAAAGCAAATTATGGCTTTTAATTTGGATTAACTTTCAATTGTCACTAGTATTGTTCTGTTTTAATGTATTTTATTTATGTTTTGCTTTTATTTTACATAACATATTATCACTGTAGATGTTTTATCTTGTTCTGTATTAATTACATTATTTTAATATTGTTGTTATGTTTTCTGTAAAGCACTTTAGGCTGCTTTGTGCATGAAATGTGCTATACAAATAAAGAGAAAAATCCAAGCTTCTCAATTGTAGATTCTAAAAGTATTTGTAAAAGCCATCAGAGTTAACCAGGTAATACTACAGGGTTGACTAATTGACATTGTAAAACATTAATAGGATAAGTTATTATATTAAAAAAATGTTTATATAACATCTTGGGCAAATGTCTTTCATCACATTTGTATTTGCTGATTAAACACCCCCATTTGCATATCTCATTTCCTTCATGTGTTTATTTGCCTGAGGAAGAGTCTGATTGAAATATCACTACAAATAGATTCCATGAGCCGGCAGAAACCTTTCATTTTTTTTTTGTTAGTTATTCTCACCCGCAAAACATGAGCACGTTGCTTGAGCTAGGGTCATCTTCAAGGGGCACGAGCTGCTGGAGACACAGCTGTTCACAGCCTCCGTTGAAGCCATCCGTGCAGTCAATGCCCCTAGAGTAGTCATAGCAACCTGAGCCATCCTTCATTGGCCTCAGCCCCTCAGGACACTGCAGGAAAAGAGAGACAGGGAAAGAAGGAGAGGTGGGGGAGGGAGATGTGGCGAGAGGGTGAGAAGGAAGGCATAAATTAGGGAGAGAGAAGAAGAGAGTAAGGCGCGGAGGTCAGCATGTGCATTTTAATCAGGATGAGGCGGCACCAAGGGTGTAAAGATGGGAGGGATGAGAAATGGAGAGTGGGATATTGAGAAATTCATAGAAACATTTATGAAAGATGGCAATTATCTTATTTAATGATACAGCAAACGTTGAGGTCTTTATGTGATTAAATATAAGAAAAGCTGGAAACTGGCAGCTTGGAATCGTCCTTACAGCTTGTCTCACTACTTGAGGTCTTTGTTTGCTTATTTCATGTCAGACACAAACTCCACATGTGTTTGTCTCTCCTGGTGAGACTCCACACTGACAGGTGGAAAAGAGTGGCAGGGGCATGTTTATCAGAGGAGACATGAGTTGTCGACGCCTTCCCCAGGCCAACATGGTGAGTAAGCAATGAAAAGGAAATCAGTGTGTGGGGATTTGTCCCTATTACAATGGAGAGAAGAATGGTATCAATTCATTTGAAATGTGTTATAGAAGGAGAATAGTTATATATTATAAACATGGGCTTGCATTTGCATGCAGAGAACCTCAAATGAGGTATCAGTATCAATGAAGATCAGGCATATATTTACTGATATCACATTTAATTACTGTTTTCAGCTGCACTTCATCATTCAGTTTTAATGATTTTCAGCTTGACATTGACACCCAGCAACTCCACGCATAACACATCGCATTTACCTGAGCTGGAGAGAAATCTGAAGGGAAACAGTACGTCCAAAGTTTATATATCCTAAGTTTATGCTGCTAATTGATCGTGCAGCACTACTTTTGAGTTGTTTTTTTTTCTTGTTAATTATACTTAAACCGGCAAAATAAATACTAATTAAGCATGAATGCAAAAACAGCAGAATCATTCTATAACAAAGCTGAACTCTATTAAAATTATAATTGTGCTTGGAATTAATAACTTGTAGACTTAATAGCCTACTGTTCAGGATTATCCATATCGGATGTTAAAAAAAAAATAGATTGTTTCCCAAACAAAACAAGGAAGTTATACTTGACAAACTTTTCTGCTGGCACAGCTTTTGTTATAGAGGCATGCAAAAAGCAGTTATGGTAATATTTATTTAATATCCTCTTAAGGTGTTAGCATATGCTTTAGTGTCTTAAAGAATTAAACATGAACTGTTGTGGTAGAGACAGCAGACTCAACCTGTACAGATATGATACATTATATTTTATTGATATTGAAAAGAGCGATAGTTTCACTCAACGCTTCACCATACTAATTTAAAGATTATATTGTATGTTCGTGACAGTGTCATATTATAGGTACTTTATAGGCCTTTTAAGTACTACCGTCAAAGGTTCTCTAAAGACACGGAATAATCTGTAAACTCTTACATCTCTTAATGCATGAGAATCTTCAGACTGTTAGCGAAATATTCACTACAAAGCCTCATCAGAATTCCCACACCGAGAACAGCGGTTGTTCACATTATTACACTGATGAGATATTATGTTTCATTGCCTCTCAAAACATCGCTCTGATGTGTTATTTCTGATTTTGCCAGTTCATCCCAATAGAGGCTCGAATGTGAAACAATTATATCTGGAAGATGTGTTGATGGTGCATTAGTGTCTTAAAAGAAGGGTGCAGAGAAGCAAAATTCCACATCCAGGCGTTTTTGAAGTAGATTTCTCGCCTTGAAATAGCGTCTGGATTCACAGATTGGTAACATGCCAACACTGTGTCTGTCATGTTTTATGTTGTATCCTAATGAGGGAGACATTAGATTTCGGAAAACAGATCTTCTACGAGAGTGATATCACATTTATTTTGATGGGTTTTCTGGCACTGGAATCCAGCAATCAATTTACACCTTCAGACAGCCATATGCTGAACATGTGTCATTTTTAATAACCAACACATCACTTTTCCCAGAGCGGCAAGTGCTGCTGTAATTCCTGTTTTGTGATGTGTTTATGTGATGGTTTTCTGGATTCAAAATGTAAGATACTCTTAAATTACATGGCAGTTTGCAGAACAGTGTTCACCACTTTCACTGACGGCCGCTGTGACTCATCTGCGAGTTTGTGTGCTATTTGTTTTCTGCGTGGGATTGATTGTGGGTGTGTGAGGCATGATGACACAAAAATGATAGGTGTTTGTGTATTTCAGCTATTTGCAAAAAAAATAAAGTAGGCCTGCCATTGCCCAAGGTTAACAAGTGTGCTGCATTTGAAATGTTCTGAGCTACTGTGCTATTCTGTGAGCAGAAATATCAATCAGGAAACACAAAAATAGGTTTTGAGACTGACTGACACTGATAAGAGAGTCTTATACCCTGAGGTAGCTCTTGCAGCTCTTCAGGGTATAAGGTTCAACGGGTAAGGGGGGACATTATAGGGAGGGGGTGTATGTCATTGATAGTTCAGTAACATCTTTGTATGTGAACATTTAAGCCTTCTGGGCAGAGGTATTGGACATCTCACTTTTATCTCCCACAGTGGTATAGATTTATAGTGTACACAAACCCTAAATAAGACACCCAATCTGTTGTAGGCTTTACATTTACAGATTGTCAATACATATGCAGTACATGTCACCATAGCCCCAAGCTTTTATGAGGTAACTTAAGGTCAGTGATTAACAGTTTAATCAGTTGTTGTCACATGTCATAAACACCACTGAAATATAGTTGGACCTCCACTCTAATAACTAATGTTAACCTCTTTTACCCCCACTGTGCCAGAGAACATTTAATAAGATGTGGCGATTATGTCTTCCTACCCTCCAGCATTGTTGTGACAGTCCAGACTGGACACAATTCAAATAATTTTCATACATTATAACTAACTGACGGATCAAAAATGTTCCTGAGACCAGTAGTAAACAAGATTTCCCAGGTAAGAAACCATGGGTCACAAAAGCAATTAAAGGCTCATATGGTGGGTTTTAATAACAGTTATGTAATGCAGTACAGGGAAATTAAGTCAGAAATGAGAGGAGGCAAATGAGATACAAAAGAGGATTGGGCAAGAGCTTTCCAATTTGAAATATATTAAAAGAACATGAATTTTATTACTGAGGCCAGGACAAGAGAAATAGGGATGTCAGCCTGAATGTCAGTTCTAGTAAACAGCTAGCTGTTTCACTTAACACTTTAAAGCTGCAGGAGTTAAGTGGGAATACATTTTTTGTAGTGTTTTAAACACTGGGAAAACACTTTTCTGCCTGATTCATTGTAGGAAGAGCTCTAGGCTTGATAACATCTGTTTCTGGGTGCTTGGAACGTGTAGAGAATGATTCCCCATTGTTTTTCCCATTGTTTTTTTTGTAAAATCTCATGAGCAACAACATATCAAACTGGAAAGCCTAACATTGCTAAATGTGAAACCTCCAAAGTCTTGAATCATGAATGCCCTCAGAGCAGCAGCTGCTCTCCAGTTATCAAGGCCTTTACAAAAAATCTCAAGCATGCAGACAGGGGACAAACTGGAGAGATAACAGGTGAGCTGAGGATTATGCGTTTTGACATTTGGAAGACCTTCACTTACACTCATGTCAGGCCTGAACGTACAGTATAGGCTTATATTTATTTTTCCAACCATATTTTTCTCTCTATTTTATAGACTAAAATTACAAAAGCAGTTATTGGATATATCCTGATTCAGTTGTTAGCTTAGTCAAATGAGGGGTGACAGTTATTGGACTGGTTAATGTTATCAAAAGCTATTGCCCAAAAGCTATTTGATGATCCACACGGTGATATGCAATCCACCAGTAGTGACTAAAAGTAATTAAGGGGTTATTTTCCTTTAATTATGATAATTATCTCTCTCAGAACTGCTACATTATGCTATCATTTCCAGATCGCTATCTAATGAGATTGAATGATGGCTGATGGTTTTCACACAAAGGCTACACATGAATCCTGAAACAAGGTTACATCAGCTCTTTCTAGGCAGTAGAAAACGCATTTTAAACAATACAAAACAACATACAGTATGTGCTATAAACGTTGTATTGTACATTGTTCACATGTGTGAAATTGATAAAATCCCATGTGTTAGAAACATTTAATGGAAAAGCTCTCTCGTCTCAAATCCATTGATTGTATTGCATGAAAGTGATGCTAACTTCCTCACCAGAACGGAATTGGAGCCATTCATCACACTGAGCAGAGAGCAGTGGGAATAGCTGCCTGTAATTCAGAATTGTCATGCATCACTCTACGGTTGACTGAAAAGGACTTAAGGTTAGCCATTAGCGCTGGCCGCTAGCTACTTGCTCTTTCTGCTCCAACCACTCTCCAGACAAAAGGGCTTGGGGCGGTGGAGTATTTGAATTCCAGATACATTCTTTCAGTCAGACCTTGGATACTGATGCAAAGGCAGAGAGATCCTTTAGACACTTTTGAACAACACGGAAACAACTTTATTGACTTATAAGTTGTTACTATAATTACTTGAGAATACATTAAAATGTAATTATATTCTGGCAGTATAGTAATGACTCATTATTGAATATGTTAAATAGAAGAGGCATTAGAAGTGTGGCTGTGTGTGTATTTATGTACACATTTGAAAAATAAATATAATATATTAAAGTATAAGGATAAATGTGATGGTTTAGATGTTTACATTTGATCTTCTCTCTCTTTTACACCTGTGTGTCTGCTTTACATATACCATTAAGGGTTGAATGTGTATGAAATCTCTGGGGGGCAAAATATAAATTAGATTTTGATGACACCATTAAGTAGTGGAGCGGTGGTATTTAACTTCTGTATATGGGATTTAAATGATAAGGCATGTTTGAAGACATTGAAGAAAAATGAAATAAAGTAAGTATGCATGAAATATGACTGCACATGTATCTTCTTGCACATTAAATACTGCACATATATCACATAAATGGCAGTTCACACATTCTGAATGAATGCTATTAATTGTCCTAATTACCATTACCATCATCAGCCTTAATCAGGAAATGAGCATAATCTATTGAGGACTCTCTCTCTTAATGATCTTGTCAACATTAAGATGCCAGATGTTCATACTTAGTGGCCAGAACACATTTGGAAGAGATAGTGAAGGAAGTGTGACAGTGATCAAGGACATTTTAACTGTACTGCCCAATGCAGCCTTTTGGATAAAACAGGACATTCAAATGCTGTAAACCACAATCAATAGAGATACTATTTAAGGGATGACAATATGGATACTAGGTAAAACATATGAAGATGTGCCGAAAATATTTTAGAAATACAATACACATACAGAACTACATCTAAACGAGGAGCTCTGAATCACAATGACGCATGTGGAGGAAAATCAAATACTCTAAAAGCATATTTGACAGCTTCATCTAGTTTAGAGGTGGCAGAGATGCATGCCCTGCAGCACTGCTGATCAAATGGGTTAAATTAAGAACAACAGTTTTATTGCTGCAAGAGCAACAGAAACTTGCGAGGGTGCATTGCAGTCCCCCGGTGAGAAGAAGTCTCATCCCAGCTGTTCTTCATGTGAATTCATACTTAATCTTCAGTGAGGACGACACACACTTATCTGTCAGCTTTTCGGAATGAAGGCAAGAAATAGACTTTGCTATTTAAAATAGATTTAGCTGGTCTTATTTGCATTTGATCCGCTTATTTCTTTGTGTGTGAATGGTTTACATTACGCAGGCTGGATATACATAAAAACAATCTGACTTGTTCTATTTTACACTTCACTGTCTAACAGGATGATTTCATCTTGAGAGCTGATATTCACACGTATGCAAAGAGAAAATCGGCATTTTTGTGCTCAGTTAATCAGGTTGAGTCCATTCCTCACTATGGGGACCGACTGTATTTAAAGGACATGTTGTCTCTATTGCTCTTCCACCTCTCTTTAGTGGTGTCAACACAACAGATGACTATGAGAGTGAAGGATAGCTTTGTGGCAACTCCATCAGACTCCGCTGCTCTCAGCTCAGTTTAATCGCCAAAGGCATTTAAGAGCTGCTGTTATTTGCTTTCTTTGTTGATGAAGACAACAGTGACATCAGTCTGTTAATGCTGGCTTATGTTGGTTTTTTCCAGGAAAGCAAATGAAGAGTACACAACCACTAGTTTAAGTGTTGTCAAAGACAAAACGGTAACATATTGATTAAAAGAGGAGGCTTTAAATTAATCATTTAATTCACAACACCTATAAGTGTCGATATATAATTTCACTAAATTAGCTTCTGGCAGAAGAGATACAGAGATAAAGAGGAAGGGGGAGAAATAAAAATGCACCGCCTTGGATATTTCACTGAAGGTTATTACAACAATGGTAGCAATATACAAGCATTTACTGCAACAGGAGAGCAATAACTATTTTCTGCTCCTCTTGATATTTCAATTTTGCCACAAAGAAAAACAGATCTTATCTGTATTTCATGTCAAAAACGGGTCTAGAAATGCCTCCTGAATTATTAAAGCGAGAGGAAATTGAAATACTAATCTTGTTGGGTATCTAACCTGTTACCTGGGAATAAAGCCAATTTGATTTAATGTTCCCTCTTAAGCCTGGGTTTGCAAAAAGGTGCTAGGAGCATTAACCTGTGGGGGGGACTGCAGGGTGGCCGTTACATTCATGAAACCAGCCTTGGTGAGGATGGCGATATTGGCTGTAAATGCCTTTTAGCACAGTGAAGAGCGACGGCCATTAGCTGGCTACACACATGACTCACATGCACTCACATGCATAAAGGAAGGAACAGCTACGTATACTAAGCATGGAGAAGAGTGGATTACGACTCACACAGAAGAAACATGACAACCTTTCAGGTAGATATTACACCCATGTACTGTTAACATAGCAAATGTCTGTTTCTGCTATATGTATGCTCTTAATATCAAATTGAGAACCTTTAAGTGCTATCATGCTATATTTGAATATATAGTCTGTGAAGTTTTTTTTTATTTAGCCATGCCTCATTTTGCTCTATTTGCTCTTTTCCAGCCCTGTCTTCACAAGGGCTGATTCTGTGGCAAATGAGCTGCAGCTGACCACGCCCCCCTGCAAAGGAGGGGGGCGAGGCACAAGCGTCTGTTACCATGCTTACCATGCTGTTACCATGCCACAGCAACCTCTCATTCCCCTGATAGGGGGAGAGTTGCCCATATAGGCGCAGCACCTGACGTCAGAGAATTTTCAAATCTGGATCAGTCTGTATCAGATCCGTTGCAGCCCCGTTTTTAGAGATTTGGGTATGGAGGAAAATAGAGAGGGTTGTGTTTTCTGACAGTTCCCTGGAACACCGGGGACACATATTCATGTATAAAAGACGTACAAAAGTGCATTTTGCATGATAGGTCCCCTTTAAGCAAAAGCTTCAGTTGTTCATTGATGTTGATAAAACTGTATTTTCACCCATGCCATCTTTGATAACTAGTGACTGTTTACATTAGCTTATATCACAGTTATTTGCTGAGCTTTAGTTTAACTATAATGCTGCAAATATTTGTTTATACTTCCCTCTTAAGGCCTCTTATTGAAATGTTTTCCATTATACACAGATCCTTACCCCCACCCTTGGCTACAGCAGCGTTATGTGCATCTCAGTGGAACACTAAATGACACACTTGATCCAGTATTTAACCAACATGGTGGGAGGAGGAGAGAATTATTACAATTTGCTTTAAACCATAAAGCGTTGAATTTCAATGGTAATGAGGCAAACTGAGCAGTGCGGTGCAGCGGTGCGGGGGGGAGTCATGATGCTCAGTGTCAGGAACACAGCACTGTGGGGAGATACAGGGTGGGGTAGGTAGAGTGTTTATAGTGCGTGAAGGTTTGCACAAAACTTTTATTTGGGCGGAGTTGCCATTCCGTCCTCCCTGCTGACTCTTTATGCAAACCGGAGGCAACCAAGCAGAAATCTGGCTCCACACTGACAACTCATCATTTAATTCCTGACTTTTGGAGTGTGCCACACATTGTAATAATGTCTCACATACTGGGACACTATAAAAGCGCCTTAAAATGAGATTGAAGAAAATAGTATCTGTCTTCTCTAAACTGCTATAAACTAATGGAGTTTGACGGGCCAAATTTAAACCTTCAGATGATGGTGGAAGTAAAACAAATACATCTATGCCAACTCCGCATCTGAAACAACTTAAACAGTGATGTCCCAAAAGGCACATCAACTGATGAAAGATACGCTACTAATATCCTACCATCTCTCAGCCTCTGAGTACGTCCATTAGGAAGACATACACTGTAGCCGGATACAATAATATGCCATAAAGACAAACATTCCAGTATTTCTTTAAAGAAGAGAAATCACAGTATGCTGCCGCTGTCAAACTTACACTTTAAAATGGGCAAGCTACCAAGAAAAGCCATATTTACAACATTTTGAAATTCACCAAGCAGCCCCAGGAGAGTTCAGAGAGCATCAGCAATACCCCTTTCTCTCACAAACACAGCGGATAACACGGTACATTGATCACAGGTTCAACGAGAATTTGACCATTCATTCCACACCACTGGGTGAATGCTAGATTGTTCCTGCCGGCACAATCCTCATGTGCTAAATGAAGTTCCCCACACTGCTATGCTACTGGGTTGAAACCTAATTAAATATAATTAAATTCAAGTTCAAGTACTGTTTTGATCAAGAGAGAGTCATGGAAGATTTACTGCAGTGTCCTACCTTTGCTAAGCTTGTGTCTAGTTTCTGTTTGCTTAAAGGGATAGGTTGGATGTTTTGAAATTAGGTTGTTTGAGGTAATTTTTCATAATCAGTGTATAACTTAGAGAAGATAATGGCTGGCAAACCTTTCCAGTTTTAAGTAGCAGACAGGAATATTTGCATTGCAATAAATGTATAGCTGTGGGAGGGGCCAGCAGCAAGACAAATAACGTATTAGCCAACCAAAGTACAATCAATTTATAAAAATCAGAACCAGTTTGTGTATATCATCTACTAACACTATTTAAACATACATTATACATTGAGGATTCAAGCAAGACAATCGGAATTGCTGTCTTTATTTTGGATCTTATTAGTCTATGTTCAATTATGTTTGTCAGTACTTTTATACTTTATTTGGTTTCTTTTTCTTTTTAAATATTAATTTCTTAGTGTTACGTGCAAATTAAATTAAGGATTTTCTATATGGATAATTATAATATTCCCTTCTTGCTTAAGACGACTATTCAGAACCATTTGCACTGAGACATTTCAAGAAGCAATTATCCATTTCACAGAGTTGAAAGAGGTGCCTGTGATCATGGAAACAGCAGTGTTGGCTCTGATGTGAACAGCAACACGATGCTTAGTCCTATCCAGCACATTGCCGGTGTAATGTCTGATTTGACCAACTGATGTTTGATGAGGCAAGAGATGAAAAGGAAGAGTGCAATTACAAAAACATTGCCTGACTGAAATTGCTAACCTGCCTTAACAACAGCTGTTGTTATAAAATGAGGTTAGAGAGCACAATAATAAACCAGCTGTCATCTTCTCTGGCTTCCAGGCAGAACATGGAATAAGCAATGTCTCCAAAACTTCCGCACTGCCTGAGACTAAAATGTAATTCATTGCTAATGTATTTCAACTGTCTTTAGAGCAGCAGACAGCCTTGAGGGACTGCCTGTGATAATGGATTTTAAACCCTGCGTGTGGCGTGTCACTGCTCTGTATTAGCACCCACTCTGACAGGGGTGGTTAAAATAACACAAACCCAAAAGAGCCAGAAAAGGAAAATAATACCACTGCGTCTGTGATCCTTGGAGTTCATCTTTGAAGTCTAGGCTTTGTCAATATTTGTGTCTGGGTATTAATCAGCCACACACAGAGGAGTGATACTGTTCGGAACCATTTTATACTTTCTAAAAGTGGGAGCTGTGGTTAAATATTTCCATAGTTATTTTGCTTTTTCTTTATTCAAGGTTGTAATTCCTGACAGTCTTTTGCCTTGGTTCAGCCACAGCAAATGATCAAAGCTGAGAAAAAACAGTGTGTGTGTTTTCCATGAGTTCATGGGTGTGTGTGAAAACTGTTAATCAAATGTGTCACAATACGTCCAGCGGCTTGACGTGCTAGAATATGAATTTTGTACACACTCTCTCTCTCCATGTCTACTTATTTTCACCTGTGGGTCTTATAAGGATTCATCTTAGCTGCATATATTATTGACCAGTTTCATTTTAGTATGCAGCTCATAGAGGATGAAAATGCTCCTACACTTCCACTGTGAAATTACATTAAACACGGACCAATAGGGATTTCTCTGTAATTATCCGATAAAAATCAAATATTCCTACATTTAATTTTCCAAAATTGGTTTGAAAAATAAAAAAATCAATTTATATATGTGATGATTTCCTGGTAGAATAAACTAATGCTATGCAGAATGAAAAAGGCTATCCATGTTACAGGTGCTTTTGTGACACAGAGGAAGAACACCAAACAACGACAGCAGAGTTGTTATCTTATTTAAAGACCCAGATACACCGGCCGGACCCCCGGAAGCGGACAAAGGGATAACACTGATTGGCTGTTCAGCTAGCGAATCAGTGCATGAGAAGCTTAACGGAAGTGAGGGAACAAATGATTTAACACAAGCGTGAGTCCAAGGGCTGCTAGCTCCAGTACCTCCTGTTCGTCCTGCTCATGTTCGTTCATGTTTTCAATGGATGTGTGTGTGTGTGTGTGTGTGTGGTTGTGCGTGTGTGTGTCTGTGTGTGTGCTTGTAAAATACACACAC
>NW_011369945.1:6474172-6475436 GCF_000735185.1 Notothenia coriiceps
GGGTACAGCCCTACCTTTCTCCTGGTCCCCTTTCTTCATCCTCTACTCTGTTTGGCTCATCTGTGATGACTGTGTAAACACAAACAAGTATGTTAAGACCCAGATACACCGGCCCGAAATCGGCAGTAAATGGGAGTCGGGCCGAACATGAGCGTGGGCACGCCCTATTCGGAGTGGTGTGCGCCGCACCGTCGGGTCTTTTCTGCCGACCTGATGCCTTTTCTTGCCGATTCAACATGTTGAATCGGCATCGGGAACACCACCGTGGTGTTCCCGATGCCGATTCAACATGTTGAATCGGCAAGAAAAGGCATCAGGTCGGCAGAAAAGACCCGACGGTGCGGCGCACACCACTCCGAATAGNTCTTGGAAAGGCCTCCTTCATAAAGGAAAACAGCATGGACAGCAGCTTAATATTTTTGTTCTGACCAAAACATGAATCGCTGAACAATCGCAGCCTCTGAGCTGTTGACGTAAACAGTGGTCCAGAGCTGAAGCAGTCACATTGCTACCTTTTCTATTCTCATGCTCCATCCATGTGTACAGATGAACATCATCCACTGCTTGCTTACTTCCCGTCCCATGGTGAATAACGACACCAAAGAGATACATGTATAGCTGTCTTGAATAGTATGCCTGACCTATGGCGGTTTTAGGGAGTATCAAATTCTGCATCATGATCTACCTGCCCCCCCAGCAAATCATAGAACACCCGTGCTCTTCTCCTGGGTAGGATGTAGGATGCAGACTCACTGCATTTCTCTTCTTCAGTCAAGCTGGGGTCCTTGACTCTCAGTTGAAACCTGGCACAGGAAGAACAGGCATCTGTGGCAGGATGCCAGAATCCAAGGTTGAATTGGTGTCGAAAAACAGTGTAATACAGGGAGTAGCTGACTACATCATCAAATCAAATCAAATCAAGTTTTATTTATATAGCACATTTATAAACTATGTTTGGTCGAGCCAAAGTGCTGTACATATAATCAAAAATAGCCTACAGTAGAGACACTTTACAGCTAATACAACAGCACAGATTATTCAGAATATCAGTATGAGAAAAACGACACCAGACGCATGGTTGTGTTGGTCGAATAGTTTGTGCATTCTTTTCACACTGAGGTCACAGGATAGGTATTTCCGGCCAGGTGCTCTCCTTCTTCCATAATGGCTAGCCTCGAGACACACGATCCTTGCCAATACCTGCAATGACAGAAAAATCACATTTTGTTTGTATGTATGTAGGTGTGTTTGTAGTATATATGTG
>NW_011369945.1:6475476-6480644 GCF_000735185.1 Notothenia coriiceps
TGCAACTTCCCTTGGTGGCCCATATCGGTGGATCCCCTGCTGTGTAATTGCCTGTCTGGCCTAATGTAGCTTATCCTATCCAAGAAAAAAGAAGGAAGCCAGTGTGTTGCCTGGACTACAGTGCAAGTAGTGGATGTGACTAAACATAGTCTCATATTAAAAGTGTTGGGTTGACCTTATTTTTCACTCTTTTTACGTTCTAGAAACGTCTGATGCTAAATGGTCTAACACCATGGCGATCCACCAAGAGCGATATGTGCTGAATGACAGAGGTAAATCTATTCTATAAACTGTGGGTTTTCTCCGGAAGTTTTTCCTTTTATGATGTGAGGGTCTAAGGATAGAGGGTGTCGTTTTTATCATACTGATATTCTGAATAATCTGTGCTGTTGTATTAGCTGTAAAGTGTCTCTACTGTAGGCTATTTGTATTATATGTACAGTACTTTGGCTTGACCAAAAATCGTTTATAAATGTGCTATATAAATAAAACTTGATTTGATTTGATTTTCAGGAAAACAATAATGAACATTCTGTCAATAAGTATGGAAGAAGGAGGCATCTACCACTATATGGAGGAAAAAACACATATCTCAGTCACAAAAACAAGCCACAAGCTACTACACAGGTCAAAGGTGGCTTGGTTCTGATAAATGATGGGGAAAATTAGTCAGGCTTATGGAGCAGTAGTCATGGTAACACAGTGGGAGGTACTTTGTGGGGGATGAGTTGCAGAGGGAATGAGCAGAATAAGTGGAATTGCAGCCCTATAGAAAAGGCTTGAAACGTTTTAAGTTCTACGTAAGTATTACGTTTATTCTACAGATTCTATCAGACAGAATAAGACACTGTCAGAAGAAAAGGGGTTCCTTGAAACTGAACAGCAATAATCTCTGTCTTTCTGTGTGTGGGTAGGTACTTCACATACCTCTAAAACTCTTTATCCAATCTACTTTGCACTTAGTAGGTGTTTGGACCCAAAGCTGCGTCGAATGTGCTGCAATTAGGACACGAAACACGTTCAATAATAATACACTTTTAATAAAGAAGCTAATAGCGCTCAGCGTGGCTTCAGGGCTCTGCGGTCTGAGTCGATCATATCTTTGGCAGCATGCCTTCACAGGCCACAGCTTATTGACTTGTGCTGCTGGATAGACTGTAGTTACCTCGGTGCTGGATATGATGTTAATAATAATGAAGCAAACACTAATAACTTCACTGTAGGCAAAATAGCTCAATGAATTGTTCTACCTTATAACCGCATTGTTTGTCACAGCGGGTGTTTCTGACTCACTAGCTTCAACTTTGGTGTGTGACACAAATATGTCATGCCAGCAGGGATCATTTCGGCAGCTTAGCCTTAAGACCAACATACTTTAGTTATTTCTATCCATAGTTTAGTTTCGTAAATAATCTAAATGTTTGAGTCAAATTCAAGCCTAAAAAAACTAGTATAAACGTTTTTATTTTTTTATTTGACAGCTATTTTTCAATCTCTAACTGTTGTTGATTCCACATAAGATTTGATCCTTTTCCTTATCATCAAACCATTCCACAGAAAAGGCAGAAATAGTGTTGTAGTATTGTCAACAGAAGGTGTTCTTTCGTGAGGAGAGGCATTTTTTGGTTCCAGTTAAAATACAAGGTAAAACAAGAAAATAGCTTTATCCCTGTTTGTCTTCGGTTGACACGAACAACATAAATAACAGTAAATGTATAGCCCTGTCCAAGCTCTCAATGAGCCAGCAAACAATCTACTCACTGATGCCACTTTACCAGGTCCTATTGTTCCATATTTTATGAATATAACTTCCCCGCCATAGTAATCACAGTGAAAGTTTTGGTACTTGAAGAGTGTTGCTTGTACCCTGACCATACTGGAGCAGAAAGTGTCATTTTGTCCATGTCTGTGTAGAGTTATTACATGGGAACACACAGCAGTGTGAGTCATTGGTGCTTCTAACCATAGGTCCCATAGTGTCCATACATACACTACAAAGCCTACAGTAACACCAAAGCATACTAATTATGGCTATAAACAGAACATTAAATACAATAGATTGCGTGCAAATAGCACACAAGTCATACTAGGATACAGCAGATGGAAGGCACATTTAATGAGTAGCATTATCTTGGGAGAGAAACATTAAGAAGAGGTGATTATATAAATTAATGCATTTTAGAACTTATTCAATACTCAATCATTCTTGTTGCTGCAAAGTCCTGCAAGGACTACTGAGCAGCACATGCACTGGTCATTGTTTGAACAGCTTACACATGCTGGCTCATTCTGTTAGTTTCATTAACCATTTTAGGGCAATAGGCTATGTGTGTCAAAATGTCTTATTCTGATTCCTGAAATATGCCTAAAATCTAAGGGAATTGCTGGAGCGTAGTGATGCAACAATGAATGGGACATGACACGATTGAAGCTATTATGACCAAACAGTTTGTATGAAGCTCCTGTCTCTATCTAGACTCAAGGCTTGGATCTAGCAGTACTATCATGGCTTTAGTCTTCTTTTCCACTGAAATTGGTTGTCAACACCCTCTGAGCTCGGCTAGCTAGTTAGCTTCTACAACTCAGTGCCAGTTCAGCTGACAACAGGCTGACAGATGAAACGTGTAACTACTAGGCCTTTTATCAGTTGGTATATCACTGGAAAGCACATTTCTCTCTCTCACACACAGATACACATAACCCCTTTACTCCCGATTACAATAATATTATACTTCTAATCCATCCAATTATTAACATAGAACTTTAACTCTAGTTAAAACAATAAAGAACACTATTTAATTAGTGTGTTTAACTTGTTAGTTTAGTTTATTTGTTTATAGTGTCGTGGACAGTCCCCATTGATCAACTGTCACAAAAAACAGTAAATGGGGCAGCTTTAGCCAACATTGCTAATTTCCAGCTGTTGTCCCCGGCCAGATGATAATGGACACCCTTAAAATCACAATACATCCACAGCATTAGTTATAAAAAAAAGGATGAAAGACAAGTGGATACAGGCGAAAGGATAAACGAGAACAATAAAATGCAAACAACACACATTACTATACATGCCACATATAGCAGAAACGAGGGGCAACATCCATGATCACAACATGTAACACAAACGCAATATCCAAAACAGACTAGTGTGTAGAGGTTAAGTTCTCAGTGAACCATGTTTTTAAGCAAGCTGTAAATGTGGTAAATGTACGTACTGTATGTCTTTGATTTGAGTGGGTAGAGAGAAAGTTAGCATGTAATCTAGAAGCAAAACCAGCATATGGCATCTGCCTTCACTTACCATGCAGCCAGATGAGTCTGTCTGTCGTTCAGTCACACACTTGAAGTTCTTCTTACAACCACCGTTGTCTTTGGAGCAGTCACGGACAGGCCCAAAAGACTCCAGTAGGTCTTCTACTGTCTCAAAGTAAGTAGACATCATGGCCTCTTCCCTGGAATGGAAAACAAAGTTTTATACATTTTTTATAGTGTGAATAAAGATACACTGGTACAAGTAATGACAAGGACAAAAAGAATGCTTGAGCAGCCGAACATCCCTCACCACCTGGAAAGCTGTCTCTCATGACCTTGCAGTTAACCTTGCTGTTTAGTGCAATTGAGAAGCTATTAATGCTTGTATATAGTGTGACAAAATCGTTGGCTGTTGGTGGCTTTACCCTTCCTCCTACTATTAATGACTGCTTGTGATGTTCCCAAGCTCATGTTTTATTTCATAAAAGGTTAAGAGAGTCAGCTTTAATGGCTGGATAGTAATACATAGTATACAATAACGAAAATGTACAATGACAGAGCTGTTATTGAATAGCCTACAGCAGTGACCATCAACTTGTGGCCCGCGGGCCACATCCGGCCCGCCAGACATTCTCATCCGGCCCATACGGCGGGGGTGACTGAGGCGTTGGCGGAGTGGTTAGTGCGTTCGCCCCACACTCTTTTACAACGGCCCATTCCCAAAACGCCCCCTACACCCTACCCCTCCGTTTGCGCGTTCACACGGAGGGTCCGCCATATGAGGGCTGTTCCAAAGCAACGAGTGTGGAGCGGTGTGGGCTATCAAGCCCTCAAACAGCGAGTCTGCAGCGGTGCTGAGTTGAGACCGGTCTCTACCTGACCGGAGTCACGCTGTGTGTGTCCGTCAGGAAACACGCTGTTTACAAGTAGTTCCAGCAAACACCCACTGATAAATTGCGATTCTAACAACCTCATGATAACGTCATATGTTTTTAACTTAGGATCATAGCTGTGTTTAGTCTAGAAAAGGTAAATGTGTGCATTTTATTATAAAGTTGTGTAAATTTACAGACCATTGCAAAAACTAAGAAGCTTATAAACATCAGGTTTAAAACTAAAAGAGCTTTGAAACACTTTTTGCAATGGTCTGTAAATTTACACAACTTTATAATAAAATGCACACANCGTTGGTTTGGAACAGCCCTCAATATGGCGGACCCTCCGCGTGAACGCGCAAACGGAGGGGTAGGGGGTAGGGGGTAGGGTGTAGGGGGCGGTTTGGTAATGTGTGTAACAACGGTTTCAAATCAGCATCTCTTAGACAAAAAGTTTAAATTAATAACTCAAATAAAACTCCTAACATCTTTCATTGTGTTTCAAAGCTCTTTTAGTTTTAAACCTGATGTTTATAAGCTTCTTAGTTTTTGCAACGGTCTGTAAATATACACAACTTTATAATAAAATGCACACATTTACCTTTTTCTAGACTAAACACTGGTATGATCCTAAGTTAAAACATATGAGGTTATCATGAGGTTGTTAACATCGCAGTTTATCAATGGATGTTTGCTGGAACTACTTGTTAACAGCTTGACAGCAGCGGACACACACAGCGCGACTCCGGTCAGGTAGAGACCGGTCTCAAGTCAGCACCGCTGCAGACTCGCTGTTTGAGGGCTTGATAGCCCACACCGCTCCACACTCGTAGGCGGACCCTCCGCGTGAACGCGCAAACGGAGGGGTAGGGTGGAGGGGGCGGTTTGGGAATGTGCCATCGTCACTGCTCAGAGAAGTGCACTTCTCCCAGACCACGTTGATCAGATTATATTCCTGAACAAAAATCTGAAGAGAATGTAGATGCAGTTATGTAGAGAGGAGCCTTTCTGTTTAGTGTTTTTGGCTTAAATGTTACTCCT
>NW_011369945.1:6480689-6486743 GCF_000735185.1 Notothenia coriiceps
TTTGCACCTGCCAAGGTGAATAACATACAAAGCTGGTTTAAAAAGAAAAAACGTGGTTTGAATGCGTACATTAACAGGTTTATGATATCACTGCCCCATCCAAGACACGAGTGGATCTGACTTTAATTACATTTGTCTCGAGTGTTTCGTCAATGTGTTGCTTAAAATAATACTTCTGCATACAGTCTGTGACACTGTGAGTGTTGCACGGCCAGATACGGCTCAGCTGACTCAGATAAGGAAATATATGATACATTATGAATCATGATGTGATATGCCGCGGACTGTAATGTTACTCTGATCCGGTTACTTATTTTTGCCGGCCGTCTTTCCTGCAACGGCAGTTTTTCTGTATTTCCTTTCTCCTGTAATGTGACTTGATTGCTTTAAACTCCGCACACGGAGCCCTGATTGGTCAGCAGGCAGTGCTTTCACTGAGTTGATCTCTTAGCCTGCAACCTAACCTGCTCCGGGGCAGGTTAGCCGCTCAGCATAAGTTACCATGGAGATCTAGCCTGCTAAAAAGAGAACCAGCTTCGTAAGACCGGAAAGCCGGAGTTTTCCCTGAAGTTAGCCGGCTAAGCAAAAATCCTGCTTCGTAGTATACCCCCCAGGCTAAGACCGTCGAGACGGATAAGTGTGCAAAATTTAAGGTCATTCTGACTTGCGGTGCGACTCCGAAATGGTATTTTCATTGGTGGTGCTAGCGAGCAGGTTGGACAATTTGAACCCAATGACTCCAGAATGTCACATTTTTCACCGGTCCTGGCGTCTGTAAAAAATTATACAACTTTTGAAGCGTCATAAGCCCCTCAAAAATGGGTTCTAAGAACGGGAAGAATAGTGAAGAATAATTCCTACAATAACAATAGGTTCCTCGCACTTCGTGCTCGGGCCCTAATTAGCTTGGTTTATGCAGACAGTTTGAAGGATTATGGGACTAAAGAAACCCCAATCTCCTTATTCCATCTAAGAGCAGTCTGTTTAATGACATACTGATGTTTGCATATTTTTTGAAGGCTGCTTATATGACAGGAGATTGAGTGTTGATAAGATGGTTAAAATGTTAAGAAGTGAAGATCCTGCTTTTGTGCCGAGCAGTAGGAGAAAAAAAAAAAATGTCTGCTTCATAATCTGACATGATCTTCATGTTTTTAAACTACATGTATAATGTATGCATTGATCATGTGAGTAATCAAATGATACGCGCTTCCATGCATTCTAGTGTATATATCATACAGCATGGATGGGACCCACTGAAGGTGTTTTATATTCCCACAAAGAATAAAATACCACAGTTAGCTCTGAAATATATATTATCACCTGTTGACATTTGAAAGATGATGATTGTATATTGCACTCCACTTTACCCAAATAATAATAATTTTAAAATGTTCTTTTATTTAATGTATTTATTCATATACACTAGCAATTTTTTTAATAATTGTACAAAGTGCAAACCATCAATGGTAAAAACAATGGAGAACATTAATTTACTAAAATACAACAATACAATATCTTTAAAATCATCAATAAAAGGAAAAAGAAGGTAAAGGTCACAAACCCAATGAAAGCACAAAAAGTACAGATATGACTTTCAAAAGGATACGGATAAGGAGTTGCCAGTCTGATCTCCGCAGGCAGGTTTTCTCATGTTTATACCTGTAAAGTGAATAACTTTCAGTGGCCACCAGGCTACACAAAGTAATCTCTACATCTTATCATAGCTCCGTTTGAAGAAGGATAAAGAGTGTATGTTACAGCGCCACTAAAGAGTCCAGCCATTTGCACCGCGTCATTAACTAGGTTCTCTGTCAAATACATTGTTGTGATATGAGGAAGTCAGCAGTTTGTCGTTAATAGAGACTGCTATGGCAACAGAAGAAACTACAGCATTATTGGTTATGAAGAGTTGTCTTAAGAGCTGATCATATCTTTTAGGATTCAAACTATTAGCAATAATACTCGGATTTGCCATATTATATTAACACTGGTGCAGTTGTGTCCCAAATCCATACTAATTATTTTATAAAGTATGTATACCTGTCATAGTAGGCCAATACTGATTTACTGTAGCATACAAGAGAGTACACAACAACCTAAACTGTTTTATATTTACAGTAAGTCACACAATATGTGGGATATCAAATGCCCATCGAACTGGGATTTGGACAATTTTATGTCAAAAACACAAAGATTATTTGGAGAGGATTTATTTATTTATTTATCAACAGCTCAATCAAAATCCCACCTTATTAAGTTTCAATGTTTATTTTATTAGCTGACAATGTGAACTATACAAAAAATGCTCTTTTTTATTGTCGAAACACTCATAGCCACAAAGGAAAGGCCTTAATTCTGATTGACAACAAAATCATTATCAGATCTATCACCCTTTTTTATAAAAACCCTCATGACTGAAGAAAGTGCTCAATAAAATATTAACATCAAAGGGGTGTCACATTATTCAAGGTTATTACCAATATTACCCATATCAACTTCACATTCATCAAAACAAAATGTGATAGCCGTACATTAAAGCAAAAATGTATTAAACAGAAGCCGTGGACTTTGATAGACGTGATATGAATTTAAAGAGGATTTATACCCTCCGATTTCTCAGCGCATGATCTGTGAAATTTGGTGATAGCATTGGTCCGCTTAGAGGAGAGGGATAAGGAAAGAGGCTGAGATATCGTGCAGAACTAATTTGAGCATCCACTGCTGGTGAGTGGATTATCAAACGAACAACTTTTATTGTTCACAGCGTTACATGATTAAAACTCAATGAGAGGGCATTAGAGAGGAGGCAGAGTGATGGAGAGCTGAGGGCATGCTGAGGCTGAACATGATGGTTAGGATTATGACCGAGGGCCTATATCTGCAGGCAGAAACTGCAGTATGTCTGGTTTACAACAAACATTTAGAAGATCTAGGGTCAAAGGATTATAAGGATGAATCCCAACTTTTATCTCAAAGACTTAAAAATGTCCTCTATGACTTTAAGTGCGAAGTAGTGTTGTTAGTTTATTTTAAACTCACTGGCCTTCTTTTAGAACCCCCAATCCTCCTGGCATTGATAACATGCAGCATGTTGGGCATCAATTATTTGTTTTGCTTTGACACGTTGGACTTGGTATAAAACGAATGGCCGTTGTTCTGAATAGTTTTGTGCATTTTGACCAACTGATGCTGGATGTTTTAGGTCAAAATAGAAAATGTAAAAGTTTTTTTAATTGCAATTTCTTGTTAATTATTATCCAACATGTATCCATTCAAATATACCTGCATTTCTAAGTTAATTTGCCTCTCTAAAGCCTGAAAGCCAGGTCAAAGGTCTCACAACGTCAATTAGTTAGTGTTACCCTTAAAACCACATACTTCCTCTTCCAGCCTATCACTGTGATTCAGTCAGACCCTCCCTTCACCCTTCAAAGGGGGTATTAAAACCCCACCACCCATACACTCCCACCCCCAACCATGACCCAGTTTGTAAGGGGATGAGGGTGTAAGTGAGGACCATTTTGAGTACCAGGAGGAGAGAGGCAAGATGCTCTGCCTCCCTCATCCCTCTCTCTTTCAGGAAGAGCTCACACTTGCTTAAGCACACACACTGAGGTTCTTCATGAGAGAACAAGACTGCAGAGCTGTGTGTTTTGTTTAGAGTTTTTACTGTCTCGATGTTGTTGTTGATTTAAAGTCAGGGCTGTTTTTAAAGCATGCTAAGTGAGAAGAAAGGGAAAGAGATGTCGGGCCTCAGGTTTAGAGACAAAGGACAAAGTACCTGGTATCTGAGAAAGAAGGAGTAGAGTAAGTATGCTGCTTTATAATTGTACTGCTTATTTGTTTTCTGCATGTGATTGTTTTTTGTTTTGTATTTAAACTCTTGAAATCGGTTTTAAGTGAAGACAAACTAAAATAGGAAGGGAGCCAGGCTTCTTGAGAAAGGGATACGTATAGACAAGGTCTGGTCACAGTGCTTTATCTCCCTAAACGTTTTGTAATCTCTTCTGGAACTAAACATCACTACAAAGGCAATCTACATGTTTTCCGCATGAAGCTAAATAAAAAGCACAGATGCACATAGCGACGCTGCTCCTGCCTCAGATTCACCCTGTAACATATGGAACCAGTTTACCGTTGTGTTTCTCCCCTTCGGAACAACGTTAATGAGGGAATTTCTTTTGTTTCCCTGGAAAACTGAGAGATGAATGCTCGTTCTGAACCCCCCTCACTCCTGCAAAAATGAGGATGAAGAGTGTTCAACCATTTCAGCAAAGACTTCCTCCTCAAGATTTTCTCACAGGCCGAGGTTCCGTGACTACAATGCTCAGGTTTCTGTTTCTATCTCTCAGCAGTGAGGTTTTCTGATTTGAATTACTTTATGTCTTCCGCTACTCGGTTTATGAGCCAGAGGCCCACATTTGGTTGTGCTGTCTACTAGGACTTTTGGAATCTCTAATTTATTTATATGTCATGGTGCATTGATCATTCTGCAATTAAGTTTCATGTCTGTGTTTGTGTGAAAAAACAGGCACCATACCATTTTGTAGATATACAATGCATGGGATTTCCAGCTCTGATAACTTTCTGTGTGGGTAAACTCAACTTAATGCAAAGTCACTCGTGGCATGCATGTTTTTGATCACTACCACTTTTTTAAACCAAGTTGCTATTCGTTAAGGAAACAAAAACAGTCAACCATCAAAAGTCAATAAGAAATACATTTTTAGCTCCATTGGATTTTTCTTAATGATTTGAATATATGAGTGCCTAACAAAGAAGCGAATCCAGCCGTCAGAAAAGGAGGGGAAAGTCCCTGTGCTTTTAAGCCAAGCATTTGCTCAAGTTTTCCACGTACATAGTGGTTATCACCGCTCATATCGTTATTTTACTAGCAAAGGCTGCTGACCTTTTTGTGACGTTAATTTGTTGGTTTTGCACGGTGTCTCTTGTCTTCATAACGGCCACAATTTAACCCAGAATTGGCATGCAAGGGTGTTATCATGGACAGATGTCTGGCCAGCGACTGCATGAGCAGATTAGTCTGATACGTGCGGTGTGTGCAGGACAAGGTGGAGGCTGTGAGGGGCATCAGGGAAACCGGAGCATGCCACTGGCAGAACAGAGGAAGAGGGCACTGTGGTAATCACCCTCACATGATGACAGTCAGAGGAACATCAGCCCTAACAGAACACGCTCAGAGGTCCCAGTTAGTTCTCTCTTGTCTCTTTTATGTTTTTGTTGAATTTTTGTTCAGGGGAAGCGTTTGTGTTTGTGACTGGCTCTAATGTGAAATACTTGAATTAATGAGATGTTCTTATAGACATTTAAATCATCCACATCCAGATCTTCATTCTGCTGGATCTGCTCTAAGATCTTTTTCACAATCATTTTTAAAACATTGAAAGAGGTCTATTCGATGATTAGCATAAAGGTGAAATAGAAAATGTTAAGACCAAGCCTATACCGACAAACATATTCTGCAAAATGGCAAAAAGTTCATGTTTGCTGTGAGCTGATCGATGGATAATGGCTGCCACATCAGTACGGATGTTTATCTTATCTATTGCCTGAGATGAACAGATAACCAGAAACAAAATAATATGAATAAGATAACTATCTATTCACACCACAAAATAATAAAACATGATATACAATAATATTTTAGGCAGTTTTAAACGATTCCTTTGTGCATAACTGTATTTGTTAGAGTGATTCACTTGATTAAAGTTCATCCAGAGGAAAATAAATCAAATGCCATTACAAAAACTTATTAAAGCTTCTTTACTCTGCGGTCGTTATCTCCAGGGCCCGTTTGTTTAATTGTGTGTGTGTGTGTGTGTGTGTGTGTGTGTGTGTGTGTGTGTGTGTGTGTGTGTGTGTGTGTGTGTGTGTGTGTGTGTGTGTGTGTGTGTGTGTGTGTGTGAACAAACACATGTATAATGATAGAAACCGAAACTGTGTGTCTCGTCTCTCTTTGTGTGTGGTGTGTGTGTGTGTGTGTGTGTTTGTGTGTGTGTGTGTGTGTGTGGTGTGTGTGTGGTGTGTGTG
>NW_011369945.1:6487019-6511983 GCF_000735185.1 Notothenia coriiceps
TCTCTTTTGGGGTGTCAAATTTCCCTTTTTACCCTCTGGAGTCCCTCTGTTGTCTCCTCCCTAGGAGAGGGTCCTGCCTGTCTGCACGTATCTACGGCACACATGTAACTTTTCTATTATTGTAAAGATTGTACCATAGGTTTACAAACCTTTACGTACACACATATTATCCTTCTACTTTAGGTGCTCCTTAAGGTAGGTCCTGAATACTAGGTCCTGGTGTCGGTGCTGAGCGCTAGGTCCTGGAGCGCTAGGTAATGTGTCCTGGCGTCCTGTAAGGTACTTGAGGCCTAGGGCCGCATATATCTGGGTTTTTCTTTTTCTTTAACCCCTTCGCCCCAAATTAGCCTTGTACTCTCATGTGCCATATCTGTCTCTCTTCCTTTTTCATTCTACAGGGGGCTTTTTCATTTCGGATATAGTCGTTTTATCCCCGACTTAGATTAGTCGGATTGGATATCGAAATATTTTTCCTTCAGAATTCGCGTGAGAATTTTTTGCCTATCCCACACGGACGGCAGGCTGTGTTTGACCTTCGACTAAGTTGTTTTCACCTCGACTATTCTTTTCTCGAGACCGAAGGTAACATGAAATCTCTGAGATCCTTGTTGGTTGTTGGGACGTTTCCTTGTACGATGTGAGGGTCTAAGGACAGAGGGTGTCGTATTGTCATACTGATATTCTGTACAAACTGTGAAGTCCACTGAGACAAATGTAACATTTGTGATATTGGGCTATATAAATAAACATTGATTTATTGATTGATTGAATCTGCCATGCGTCGGGTCGGGCAGTCGGGCCAAATAAATCACTCTGATTGGCTGTTCAGCTAGCGAATCAGTGCATGAGAAGCGAAACGGAAGTGAGGGATGTAAACAAACGCTTTAAGAAGGCACGAAGAATGTCTTCCGCAAGCAACACTCCAATGGCTGATAGCTCCAGTACCGCACTAGACATGTTTTCGATGGACGAGACTGAAAATGGAACGCACACGCTATTTGTTGTTTGTTTATATCACGGAGTCTGTTCTTCTTCTCTGTCTTCCGGTTGTTGCCTCTTTTGAATGACGAATACACACTACCGCTGCCTGCTGGTAAGGAGAGTTATTGCCACTCACGCATGCGCAGTTCGTACGTGCTACTTGGCCGTCGGCTAAAGTCTTTGCGGTGTGTTCCAGTGCGACTATTGGCCAAGAAGCAGGAGACGTGAGGCGACACAACAGTCATGTTCCGTCGGGACGTGTTCTTTGGTGTCAGTTTGGTGTGTCAGGGCCTTTATTGGCAGTGAGCTCACATTGGAATTGTCCCCTTTGAAAAATCTAATTTTTACACTCTGCTGTGCTGATGGCAAATTGCACAGTGTCACACACACTGGATAAAATGATATGTGTACCAAAAGAGCAGACAAGTAACGTATTTTTCCAAAATGTGTGTATATAACGTTGTTAATGTTAAGGAGTTTGTTTTATGTTCTTTGTTGAACAAAAGTATATGGGAGCTCTCTGGCTAACTGTGCTTTTGTGTTTTGAATGGTAACCTAATTAAAATAATGGTCCATTTGATTCGAGCATTTATTTGAATGACATTCACTAAACAGGAAAACATTTATTACAAAAAGGATTTAGTATGTTTACCACATGAGCGAGAGTGACACTGTTTAGCATCTTAAAACAAATATGAAACAGTCCTTTTGTGTAAACAATCCTATTCAACTTAAACATTTCAATATAATTGAAGTATTGCCTTCTGTTTGCTGCAGATAAAGCAATATTTCATGGTTCCTAATATAAACTGGTGATGTAGTTATGGCAGACCCATTATGCATGTTAGTATTCTTGTCACCCACTCATTTCCAGCACTCACATTTGATGCACAAATGCAAACCTTCAAAGTCAGATTTCTTTCTGACAATATATTACAGTTCACTGTTTTGGTGGCCCATCCATCAACCCATTGACCCATCTATACATCCATCAACACATCCATCCTTCCATCCATCAATGATAGGTCTCTTTTCCAAACCATGTTACTACTGTACATTTCACCCTATATTCAAGACCACTGCTCTCTCCTCTTTGGTAGTTCTGGCACATCACCAATGGGCCTTAGACTTGGAAATATTGATGTGTCACATTGACACTCATCTGCAAACTGTCTGATGTGTGCCTCTGTATCCTCAAGGAACTGGGCAGTCTCAGTACCTCAGATGAGCCCTGTCGAATATCAAAAAACAGAATGCCCACATTCAATGCTTGACTTTATGCCACAAAAGGGAAACACACTTCCCTATTCTACATTAATGATTATAATCTTGGGTCAAGCCTGCTGGTAAAATGTTTCAGAGCAAAAGGACCATGCAAGCCAAAAAGCGGAGCTCAGTGCAATATCCACTGAGTAAAGGCTATATTTTGTGATTAGAGCTTGGCAACATACACTTGCCCTTAAAGATGGAATATAATCACTTTCTTGGGAAGCCGGCTGATTTCAGAAGTGCTAACCCAATTCAGTGGGGCTCATTGCTTTGCCTGTGGCTCCACACTCCTTGATAGATGATGGAAGTCTTATTTAGGAATTGTCCATGGTGAGACATGCCAGGGAGGTGTGGGACTACATAAAAATCACCAGTTATTATTTTTCCTGATGGATGGGAGGGTTTTCATAGTGCAGATACATAACTATTAGAGTTGTTTGTAAGTTGCTAAGCAACAATGGCTGGTAAACTGTCACGGACAGCGGCTGTGGTCACAGAGGAGTCCCACAGCAACAATATACTCTTGAAATTGAGCCTTTCACTGAAGACTGGACAAAATTAGCTGCATTTTATATTGATAGTCAGACATTCATATTACAAATTGGACAAGCTTTGTGTTATGAATACCAGATTGAGTCTACAATGTCTGAATCATTCTTGATTTTATAACAGCTAGTTTAAATAATGTCTGAGGATTAGAAAGACAGAAACTGCAGTATTTATGAAGATTATCTTCATTACATTACATTGCATTTAGCTGACGTTTTTATCCAAAGCGACTTACAATAAGTACATTTGACCAGGAAGATAAAACCTTGAAGAAAACAGAATCATATAAGTACATCAGGTTTCATAGAGCCAAACATTTCAAGCGCTACTCAACTGGCTTTACTGTAGATAAGCCAGTCCTTTATTAGTATATAAGTGCTCTGTTAGCAGTTCTTTGTTAGTAATTCTATCGCTCGAAGTGGAGTCGAAAGAGATGAGTTTTCAGTCTGCGCCGGAAGATGTGCAAGCTATCTTCTGTCCTGATTTCAATGGGGAGCTCATTCCACCATTTTGGAGCCAGGATAGCAAACCCACGTGTTCAAATTTCACCATGATCAAAGATACTCTGACATCTGCATATTCTTTGCCTTCTCTCGCAAAGATCATCATGATCTCCATTCATCTTTTGCTTTGCTAATTTGGATATTTGCCCTGTTGCATGTGTTAATTGTATAGTTAAAATTACTACTGAATTTTTTTTACAAATACTGTGCTAGTCCGCCAAAACAATGGAAAGATATATACCCTTTTACAAATATTAAAGAATTGTTTTAATATTATTATCTTATTTTTTTTAAATTATTATTATTAAAACAATGTTTTGGCCACTGGCCTTTTTAACATAGACACTCTTATCACAGACAACCTGCATTACCATGCAAAGTGAACCTTTACATGAGTCGAAACATTAATGAAACAAAACTATTTCACAAAGGAAATGTCAAAATGTTGCTTTCAAAAGACCATATTACTACTTATACTTATAATGTTTTAAGATGCACATTTGAAGCATGTTACGCTTTACAGAATGTCCTGAAATCCTCATCTCAAAGGCTTTATTCATGTACTGGCTGTTTTACAGTTTATATTAATGTTATAATGCACCAATTGCTTCTAAAGATCGGTATTTTACCAGGTTAAAGGACAGTTATTGTTGCAGGATTGTGATGTACGGACACCATGAATTGGCAGACCTGTCATGTACCTTCACCTCTTACTGCTCAGGACTCCCCTTGATGATGTGTGTTCAGTAACAGAAAATCTTCCCGTTGAACAGTTAAGAACCCTATTCACCTGCAGTTGTCCCCCGCAGAGGTTGCTGTTTGTTCCACGGTTGGCTCATTCTACTGGTGTCCCTCCCTCCCTTCCTCCCTCCCGACCCTGGGCGCTCCAGCTGGAGTGCTGTGACCTCTTTATGAGTCAGTAATGTGGAAGAGAAGCACCTCAGTTAGTCCCAGTATTCTTTTGTTTATTTACGTACATGGACATTGTGTCTCTACTCCACATTATGTTTGACTATGTGTGTGTGTGTGTGTGTGTGTGTGTGTGTGTGTGTGTGTGTGTGTGTGTGTCAGCTTGTATGTGAGTCTTTTTGGATCCCAAGGGATGAAATCGCATGACTGAGGGAATCCCTCCAGTGACGCTAACCGTATTTGTAACCGTCTGATTGAATCGGTGCATGAGATACATTGATGTAGAGAGTCCACCCCTTAGGAAGTGAACTTGTTGACCTTTGACCTAGTACTGTTCTGGAAGGGCTATGAGCTATATCATGTGCTCAGATGTATTTGAGAGACTGATAGTTCAATGACCCATTATTACACATTCATGACCTTTGTTAAGTTTTCCTTGTTTTCTATTCTGACTTTGGAATTTACATCTGATGTGCTTTAGATGTTTTCACGTTTGTCATGATTTCCACCACTTTGATGCAAATTGTTTATATCAGAGTAACAGACAGAAAGCCAGCTTGCTGTCTTTTTGGGGGGTATTCAGGAGACTTACTCACACAAGTAACTTAATGCACAAAGTGAGCTTCTTACCCCTAACTGGCCCAATAGCTCCCGCAGACATTAATTGGATGAGAAAGCAAAATGCCAGGTTATATGAGGCACAGGTAGCAGAAGTATTAAGCCGAGGCACACGACAGGCTGGACTGGAGTGCCTCTTCTGGTTAGGAGGGAGTACCACAGTTCCTGGTGCACAAAATCACTGAGAACACTACAAAGAAAAAATAAAGCTTTATCAAAGGACTCTTTTGAATGTGCACGGATTGTTTTTAGCTGGGTCTCAAAATAAAGAATTGCATTAAATAAAGTCCCTGTTACATCACACCCAAGAATTACATTTTGGAAAACTATTGGGAATGTTTTTCTCAATCATGAAGATCCCAAATCAGACTAAATTGTCCCCCGGTGTAAACTAAAGAGCTAAATAAAGAGCTGGAACATATAACTTGCACGGCAAATGAGAGAGCATGCACTTGCAAAACTACTCAGCCTGAAGGCACAATCAGAACAATAGATAAGTAGTAAGTAAGTAAGTAAATAAGTAATTCATAACTAATTCAATCCACTAACTCGCAAAAGTCCAATAAAATTAATAATAACAGAAATGACAGCCATGATGTATAGGAAAAAAAAACAGAGATGCACTCAAAATCAAACAATTTCCCTCAAACATTGAACAGCACAATAACTTTGATTATATTAAATCAAAGGAGTTTAACGTTTTTGCAGTGTAATGTATTTCTGTGACCAAATCTGGTTATTATTATTGGAAGAACAACTGTGCTGCACAGTAGAGGAATGTAAAAAAAATGAAACAATGTAATACTCGAACTGTCAGACAGAGCTCGACCATGGAAGGACTCTGTTATGACTCTGTGTCCTTGTGAATGCCTCACGCACCATTCCGGGCATTTGTTGCTTACTCATACATGTCGGGCACTGACGCTAACAGATGCTCACAGTGAGCTCGTTCATAAGGACTCCAGCGTGAAGCGTGATTTTTGGCCTCTTACTGTATGTGGGTAATATGCAGGATAGGAATTCCTGATATTTTCCTGCTGTGTCCTAGTCATATCCTTATATGGTCACAGCGATCAAAATGACACATGTTTCATCGCAAGCCTTTTCAAAACATTCCCACCCTCTCTGCTCCTATTGTAGAGACAAAGCAGAGGTCTGGGAGCCCATGGTCGTCTCTGCAAGCTATATTTTCCATCCTGCTGCAACTGCAGCTCACTCCGGCTAAGCTCTCCAACTGATTGGTAAGGATATCGTCCCTGGAAACCCTTTAGACCCCAAACTAAGCTAGTGTTCATGCTGCGATTTTCTTCTCAGTCTAGCTGACAATAAGCCATGTGCTATTGTGGG
The DNA here is from genome assembly GCF_000735185.1 of Notothenia coriiceps. Lineage (NCBI taxonomy): Eukaryota > Metazoa > Chordata > Actinopteri > Perciformes > Nototheniidae > Notothenia > Notothenia coriiceps. Next base: position 6,493,196 of record NW_011369945.1, read on the forward strand.
TTCATAAGAGGGAAAGTACTGTGGAGGTGTCATATTCATACCCAACAGCCGCCCCAAAGGGACAGCAGTGTTTGGGTTCCGCCTCACTGTCTCAGCTAATGTGGGTCTGCTGTCTGTCTCCCCGCTCCAACAGTTTGTGCCTGGCCACCTGCTGATTCTGCTGGTTTTGATGGACTGCCTGGAGCCTAGACATAACCTACATAGGCAATATGTCCCTCTCTTCCTAAACTGTGCTCAAGCTCACACACACACACACACACACACACACACACACACACACACACACACACACACACACACACACACACACACACACACACACACACACACACACACACACACACACACACACACACACACACACACACACACACACACACACACACACACAACAAAATGCTATTTAGTTCCCAACCAGAACAAACCAGTCAAGTTAATACAATCCTGAAAACTGCACCTCACACAGAAGAAGGCTCACTAAGAGGATTTATTCTTCAAAAAGAGATAGGCTGTTAAATAAAGTGTGTGTGTATTTTACGATAGCAAATTCCCTATTTGGATTATTTTGCCTTCTACGGATATCATCCTTCCACCCTGCTTCGTCTTCTAGTTCCCCTTACATTCCCAAACTTCACAGCAACCTTATTGTGGCACTGAGCTCAAACTTCCTTGTGTGTATACCATTTGCAAAATAAAACAGATCAAATTACGGATTTATGAATTTCCCGAGCGAGAGAAGAACACTGATTTTAATTAAAGCAATTATTAAATCATCCCTATTCCCACCTTGCTTATTTATTTGTTGCTTGTTTTAATAAAATGTTTTGGACATTTGCATTTATTGACTGTTAACTCATAATGTCTTCCTTTTTCTCCCTCTTGTTTCCCCCTTCCTCCTCCTTTACTTTCTTCAGAGTCTGTGAACAGGTGAGGGAGGGACACTGTCTGCCCCACTGTCCAGCGACACCATGAGCTGGAGCTTCCTCACGCGGCTGCTGGAGGAGATCCACAACCACTCCACCTTCGTGGGGAAGCTGTGGCTCACCGTGCTCATCGTCTTCCGCATTGTCCTCACTGCCGTTGGGGGAGAGTCCATCTACTATGACGAACAGAGCAAATTTGTCTGCAACTCTGGCCAGCCGGGCTGCGAGAATGTCTGTTACGACGCCTTTGCCCCTCTATCTCATGTTCGCTTTTGGGTCTTCCAGATTATATTGGTTGCTATGCCTTCTCTCATGTACATGGGCTATGCTGTCAACAAAATTGCACGATTGGATGAGGCCAAAGGAGGAAGTGGCTCTGCTGCAGTTAGAACAGGAGGAGGGGGATACACGCACAGGAAGCCCAGGAAAATTTTCTTTGGAGCACAGCAGCACCGGGGCATCGAGGAGGCGGAGGATGACCAAGAGGACGATCCCATGATTTATGAGGTGCCAGAGATCGAGCCGCCAAAAAGGCTGCGGGATCCATTGCAGCCAACACCCAGGCCCAAAATTCGCCATGATGGGCGAAAACGTATAAGAGATGAAGGGCTGATGAGGGTTTATGTTTTGCAACTGGTGATTCGTACACTGCTAGAAACAGGCTTCCTTGCAGGGCAGTATTTGCTGTATGGGTTCCGTGTGAAGCCTGTATTTGTGTGCTCGGGGAAACCTTGTCCCCACAGCGTTGACTGCTTTGTCTCGCGGCCTACAGAGAAGACCATCTTTCTGCGCATTATGTATGGTGTCACTGTCCTTTGTCTCACGCTCAATATCTGGGAGATGCTGCATTTGGGGATTGGTACCATCTGTGATATTCTCCGCCGTCGGCGCTGCCCACCTCAGGAGGATGAGTACCAGTTGGGATTGCTGGGCACCAATGGAGGTGTGGAGGGTCCAGTAGGGGGGACAGGGCCTGAGGCAGGCTCTGAGGGAGGGTTGGGTGGAGATGGTCCTGCAGATTATGTTGGTTACCCCTTTTCTTGGAATACCCCATCAGCTCCACCTGGCTACAACATTGTGGTCAAACCAGAACAGATGCCATACACAGACCTTAGCAACGCTAAAATGGCATGCAAGCAAAACCGGGCAAACATTGCCCAGGAAGAGCAGCAGCAATTTGGTAGCAATGAGGATAACTTTCCTACTGGAGGGGAGGCCCGCGTTGCGTTGAACAAAGACATGATCCAGCAAGCTCATGAGCAACTGGAGGCAGCTATCCAGGCATACAGTCAGCAGCACCGGGCAGAGGAGCAGCTTGGGGACAACCAGGATGACAAGCCCCAAAGTAATATCATACAGGCACAGCCTCAGCCTCAGCCACATAAAGAGAGAAAGCATAGATTCAAGCATGGGAAAGGAGGCAGCAGTGGAGGATGCAGTAGCAGCAACAGCAGCAGCAGCAAATCGGGAGAGGGCAAGCCCTCTGTATGGATTTAATCCCTGAAACATGACATGTATGGAGATCCTGCATATTTAAATTACTGGATTACAGGTTGTTGAAATTTGTTTGGGATAATTAAACACCACAGTGCCTTTAAGAATCCTGCAAGCTGGAGAAGAAGTGTGTTTGTGTGGAAGAAGATGTGATTTTGCAGCTGACAATTAGATTTGTCTGGGCTATCACTGTTTAACTTGAAACATCACACCAACGCAAACTATATACACAACGTGTCGTTAACATGTTTTATTCTCGTCAAGACCTGAAGCATCTTATTGTCCGTTGTCTTCCCGTTCATCCTTTCTTAGGGATTTGAAATTACTGAATGATAACGAGTTTTCTTGCAAATCAGATTGATCCCAGATTTGGCTGAGCACCATTCTTTGCCACTCCTCTGCAAAGACAGTCTCAATATTTACATTGGCATCCTTATTCTTCTGGAAATCTAAATAAATGATCATAATAATACGATGCAATGTCATCCCTACATTCCGGCAAGTTTTAGCAAAGATAGGGTACTGTTTAACAAGAACCACAACAACGTAAACGCAATCAAATGATGTTCAGTAACAGCGCCTATGGCAGTGACTTTATAATGCAGTGAGAAATTCACCTTCCTGAAGGTGTCATATGTGTCTGATGTGTTTATATTATGTACCCTGTTATTTGTTTGTTCATTTGAAAACTGCTACACAAGCTGCTGCTTTTAAACCGATGAGTACAGCAGGTTTTTCATGCAGTCTACATCTGAAACGTCCTGTGATTTATTTTAGAAGGCTCATAATCAATCCCTTTTCCATACCTTACTTTTCAACTCCTCAGTTTCTCTCTAAGGCTCTTCATGGCTATTGAACAAGGCTGCTCAGCACTCCACTGCTGTCTCATCTGCCTTGTAGTTGTGTGCCCCCTGGTGGTATCTTCTTCTGGCAACATTTATGGGGAGTAGATACTAGATGCCATTGTTACCTGCATCCAGCAACATCTTAACCAGCTGTAGTGTTCCTTTTCTATTCAAAAGCATTGTGTCTGATAATAAGTGTTCTCAGCGCTACAGTGTTCGATACACAAGGCTGCAATATCACAACGTTGAAATGGAAAAGGTTTAAAGCCATTACTATGATATAGTGAGACCAAACACTGTTAGTGTGATGCAAGTGTCAGTGCCAAGATATTATGCTATGCTGCCAAGAGCATGGATATTTGTAGCTTTGGAATACGGTGGCCAACACTTTTGTAAACGTCAGTTGTTTTTTGTATAGGTGTGTTTATTCATTTTCCGGAATGGGATTTAAAACGAAAAAACAAACCCCAAAATAGGATTTGATTTTTATGCTTGATCAAGTATTTGTTTATGAAAACATTCTTTTTTTCAAAAATGTTTGTAAAATAAAGAAAAAGGTAAGCCAGTTATTTTACCAAGTTGTATAGGTATTTAGGTGTATTAAATTGCCTTCAAATTGTAAAAAAAATTGAAATATGACATAGTATATTTTTATAATATGTCGGATACAGTGACTTATTATCGTAAAGAAAAAAAGCCAGACTTTTCCCTGTATGTAACAGTATCAGTATTTAATGTATTTTAATAAACAGTGTTACTTTTTTTCCAATGTTGTTCTGAAATCTGCTCCACAGCTGTTTGTGGAGACAAACTGGCTGATGTCGCCAGTTGGGAAGAAGACATGAAGTGCCAAATTATTCAAACCATTCCAAGATGCGGCTGCATATGAACAAGCCACAGTTCATTTTATGAAGAAATTGGGAAGGGGATGAATCTGAAAATCTAGCACATTATGATCTTTATTTAATAAATCTTATGTGAAGGATCTGAGACTTTCCCAGCAACTATTGACTTGTAACTAACTGAACAAACCATCGACATGCAAAGTTGTGAGGAAAGACATGTGATGTGGCTTCCTTTAGATAAATACAAAGCACAATACAACAGGATGCTCAAGTAGAATGAGTGTTCCTAATTGGTTGGTTTTCCTATTGGCGCCACTTATCCGTTCAACAAAACGGCACAGACAAGATTCTTGACTAAACTTTTTACCTTGTTTTGTTGAAGAGAAAAAACTCAACATGGATAACAGGTAGCTGGTGAGGCTTTGCAGTTGGAGCCAGTAGGATCCCCTGCCTTCCTTTCAAAGAAGGGAGCCCTTTGGAAAGTATAGGAAGGGCATTTTAAGGGAGGTGCCTTGAAGTTACCTAAAGCCCCATCTGCTCAAGCTTTTTGGCAGCTTTTTAAGGTTATTTGGTTAGGACTTGCCTGTTTTTAAGTGAAAATAATAGAATTCAAGCAGCCATCTTGGTCAAATGGATTACCCTGTGCTAGAGTTAAGTGTATAATAGTGTTGTCCTGTTGTCTTTGTGCATTGAGTGACTGAGACAGAAAGTGAATAAGATACAAAGTAAAAAGTTTGCTCGCTGGACAGAAATGGCTTTTCATTTATTTGTATAACGGTTTTTAATCTCCTCTGAATATTGTCACTGTCCTGTGAAAACCAGGTGTCTTCGAAATGTCACTTCGGTTTATTTAAAAAATCCCTTCAAGCAAACACATCAAACCAAGGATAACGGTGCTCTTTTTAATTTAGTGCTGATAGTCTATCATAAGTGTCTCTTCTTTGTTTTGTGCATTTGGGAGATACTATTATAAGAGTGTGGGCCTATTAGGAAGGATTTCTTTTCTCAACTCATAATGAGCATCTAATATCCATTTTAGCAGTCCAACATGCCCATGTTGGTTTATTTCAGGACATTTTCATTCTTGATTCTTCAAGGATTTTCAGCTAAAATGTAAAAAAGGTACTGACAGTGTGCAGGAATTTAACTTTTTATTTGACATGTTAACAAGATAATACTTATCTCCCCCAATTTCCTTTGTTTTACATGGTCACAATATGCAATTGAGAACCTTGTAAATGAAAATGAAAATGAAATGATCCCTCATGCCTGGAGCTGAAGGAGTTATAAGGGAAATAATGTCACAATGTTATTGTATCAGAAGTAATTTGTGGTTCTATTTATCAGGGATACCATAATGTCCAACCTCAGCATCTGACTGTCAATGTAAAATAATGTCTGTGTTCAGAAAAAAAGGACTTTAGTGTTTCCCTACATGTTTCTTATAGTCACCCATGTGGGCTGTTGCAATAAATTTAGTTGTATTACCAGTACAAACTAATTCTTACATGCATTTGTGTGTTTGTGTTTTTATATGCCTTTTGTAAACTGTGTATTTCTTTATGTACTATTCTGGTGTCCACTGGGAAATCTTTTTTTTCAGAATCTTTGATGAACACATTTGCATGTGAAAATACCTATTTTCTTACAAAATAAATCCGAAATGCATACCAAATAAAGTCCCAGCATCCTTTGTTTGAGCTCCCCAGCGGAGAACAAAGATGTCAGCCTTCCGACTCCTGAACGGTATTGTCCTGTAAGGCTGACGTTGTGTCACTGGCAGGAACAACACAGGAGACTGAAGAGATGCCACTTCAGCTCATGTCAGCTGTGCCTTTATATTTGTTACTTGAGCACATTATTCAGTGACAGTTGAAATTCAGCTTGTAAAGAGGAAAGGCCTGCCGGACGTACTAACACCAATTATATTTTTAGAAACAATGCACTGGCTACCATAAGGATTTTGTTAACAGGGAAAGAGGAATAGTGCAACGCGTGCTTCTTAAGGCTTCTCTAGTAAGATTTTCAGAAAATCTGTGGAAACATCATCAAGATATTTGCCTATCTGGTCCACTTGGGATGCCCTGCAGCAGACCACAAAAGAGAAACTTGGTGAATTAAAAGGTGGAGTAATGTGATATGCCACGGATATCACAAGTTAATTGTTCTCAAAAACTATGCTAAATCAGTCGACTGTATGGTGTTTATGGGCAGTTTCTTAAGAAAGACTGCATTACATGATATTTGGAAATCAAGACGTGTGGGAAAAAACATTTATTTGAACACTAATTACAAACAAATAATTTTTCCGATAAATACTGATCATTCACTTTGACAAAATGTTCACCCTCAGCCTCAACTAAAGGATGCTCACAAAAAACAATATCACCTAATCCCTACACCATTAGATCATCTACGGTTTATTCATTATTTTTCTGAGTGACAACAATTATTACTGAGGGTTTATTTAAGTATCAATTGCAATTCTCCCAGTAACACTAGACAATATCTACAAGCGCTAACTCATTCTTCACTGTAGGTCCATCTTGCTTTGGCAAACTTGATTCATGCCATTAAATAGTTGTGGACTCAACTAGGGTTCAAACTAAATTAAAAGTGGACCAGCTGTGTACAGAGGGGCATTATCCTTTGCGAAAATAGATCTATCAATTCATTGAAAAAACATAATAAACATTTTCTTGATTCAACTGGACCTCAAACAAGCAATGTAGGGAGAGGTGTGATCCACATTTAGTTCAACTACATTCAGATTAGCATTTTGATTCAAGAAGTTACATTCCTAACAGCAAACAGTTTTGGCCCATAAAAAAAAGGAATTATTTGGTTTTAAACAAATGTAATGTTGATTCTCTACCTTACCAACCCACTCTCTTCAGTCTGCGTACAAATGACACGACTTTACACGTTGGAAATGCGTTCAATAGATAGGCAGAAGTCCGATTTTGCGTGCATATGATACGCCACGTTTCGTGCCTGCACCACTTATTTTTGTCCGGTCGGGTCTTGGTAGACCGGAAGCTGTGTGGTTAATAAAAACATGTTCTTACGGTTCTTACTCAATACCAAAACCACGATTATTGTTTTTATTTTAAATCGTATAATGTCTGACTTTTTTTGCCGTCTGTGAGGAAAATAAGTGGGGCTCAGGGGCCTCATTTATAAAGGGATATACGCTCAAAAAATGGCGTACACCAGTTTCTACGCAATGTTTGCGATTTACAAAATACTAACTTGACGGGAAAACGTGCGGTCCTCCACGCAAACTCTAACCCATACGTACGCACTAAGCACAACAACGGGAGAGACGAGAAACTGCGACACCGTTGGCAGAAGGAAGAATGGAGAGAAATATGTGGAAATAATACCATGAATAAAATGTTAGGCCTACCTCTCAATTATCATAGCCCTATGAAGAATTCATTTTCAAACATTGATTAAAGCCAATCTTAAAATGATTAAACAAATGCCTGTTTGCGACTCCTCAGTGCACACAAAAACACAACTTGGATAAATAAATAAATACGGATATGTTATTTAAAACCACCTCGAATATGTTGTGCAATGTTTTCTCATAAATGATGCGGTAAGGACAGAATTACGTCTAAACTGACGCCGTGTTGCATTTCTATAGGTTGTATACGAGCATGGTTTTATATAGGCCCAAGTTATTATCACGTTTAATCATGTTGTTGTATGCCGTTTGCCAAGACTTGATAAGTTGCTCGTAAAACACAGGAGGTATGGAAATTAAGAACACCATATGTGGTCAATTGAACAGCTAATAGGCCTATAATACAACACATTAGGCCTAGTTGTATTTCCTTTAACTGGTGGATTATGGATATAGAGTTGCTGATCAACAGCTGGAACACAAACCACCAAATACAAAACAATAATTCAGATCCAGTCGTCATGACTCCACTCCGGAGGGATTCCCCGATCATTTCTTAGAGTTTCTCATCAAGGGGGGGTCTCCTGTCTCCGGTGCAAACACACTGCCTGAGGAAGGTTAGGCTTTGTGTATTTTTTTTTGTCATTAACCTTTTTCGGACCACTTAATTATTTATTTATTTTGGTGACGATCCGACCTCCATGCTGCTACTCTGGTTCAAACTGCATTCACCAAACAATATGATTTATCTCAACCTCCCCAATTCTATGATTGTTACGCCACTATTTACCGAACATAGGTATTACCCGCTCGTAATTATATGGTCTATTTTAATTCCGGACTGTTTCATTAATGCAGTTATATAACGCGAAAGACGTTACAATATGATACAACTTCCCGTGAATAAATTGACTATAATATGTGTACTTAATATGAGAATACATACATCTATCATATTTCTTTACACCGTTCTTAACTCCGTCAATTTACCATCCTCCATATCTGTGTATAACTATCTACATAACATTCCGTAACAAACCCTTGCGACAACTCGGGTTCAAAAAGTAAGTAACGTATGTGGTCATCATACACATATACTATACAGTTTATTTGCGAAATCTTTTAGAACTTTAGAACTTTCCCTACACGTTTTATCCCGTTAATATATGTCAAAAATTAATTAATATCATCTCTTATTGCTAATTAATCTATATGAAATATCTCTAGACTCCGTCTATTATACAATCAGAAGAGTTCGTGGTTGGATAAGTTTATAGAGGACTAACGAACCGGTCGAACTGTTAGTGGAAAGGGACTTAAAATGAGTCCAGCATTGATTTTCAGACGAAATTACAACAAATATAACGTGGTAGTAATTAGTCATTTAGACCAGTTTCATATGTTTTTATTTACATCACCTCATTTTTATGCCGTCCAATGAGAGGACTTAACATTCACCTCATCTTACATGGTTTCATTGTTACTCGACAGTAACCACCCATATTATAATTTACGACCGTGTAATACCTCGCGTTCGCTAAAAGTGGGTAAATAATTTAAATCGTACAAAATGTAAACATGTGTGCGTTCACAAGGGTATGCAGATTTGGAGGTCCCCACAGGTGTTCAAATTTATGACCGGTTGAGAACAACACCCTTATTACTTTTCAGAAAATTTGATGTTAAGAGGTCCTCTCGATGCACGGATCTTGATACAACCGCTTTTGGGTCACACGCTTTGTGTTATCGGTCGTACACACAAGACCCCCCACAAACCCCGCAAGCTCAGGTTCAAACCTATCAGACTGGCACCAAAGCAAGCTAAGTTTCTCGACAAACTGCGAATCGCATTGGAACCGCGTGACGGCTGAGCGTTGTAGATTTGATTGTCGTCAGGGTCTCAAACTTTCTAATTAGTGTCCCCAAACGGTTCGTTGCCTGACATCAGGGTTTGATTATACCGCTCCTAATACCACATCCATCACACGAAGCGCCGGTAGGATTTTGAGGACTTTACAAAAAGCCGTATAGTATGGCAGTAATTAGTGGACTATAGGGTTGCACGTAACCGCCGACTTTTGTTAGGTTAAGTGTCTCGAAGTTCGACTCACTTGATTAGGTCAAGTCACCCCAACACCACACATAAGCGTTACTACGAGCTTTTACAGGGAATATCCGGATGCAGACAAAGTCCTCTTTAAATAAATGCCGATTTTCGTACGAATTTTTCGGGCTCGTAATTATCTTAAATTTGATTATTTTATTTTTGTTCCTATTGGACACGATAGAGTTAACAACGGATTTTATTGTCACACAATAAATCTTTTCTTATTGTTTATCTTTCTTTTTTTCTAATGTTTTTATGTCTTTAAAGTAAATTGAGACTCCGGGACCCCGGAGTTACAATATTTGCGGCACGCATCCTAGGTATGGTGCAGCCCTTCCGACCGCCATGCTCCTTTAAATTTTTTTATGATCCACATGGTACAAAGGCGTGTAAAAGGCTAAGTGTTTGTTGTAAGCGTATGGCCGCTCCTTTGCACACCATTGCCGTATTGAAGGTGTGGCAAACGGAAATATTTAAGTGATTAGATGCAGCTTTACGCCACGTTCGGAACGCCCGAAGGTTGGGAGCGGGGTATAAAACGGTATTATCAGTTTCTTTGCAGGGTAAGTAATAAGTAAACTGACTGACGTAGCTTCTTCTAGCCGTTCCTTTAACTGCCTTCTTGTCAATTTTTTATGTAGAGTTGTGGCCGGCAAGAGTTAAAACGCTCCTACGACGAAACCTCGTGTACAGAAGGCTCAGTGAACGAGCTTCCGATCCGTTCTTAGGAAGGCCGGTAAGCCTTTTTGCTCGGCAAAGAGTTAGCGCTCCTATGACGAACCATCAGCGTATGAAGGTTCAGTGAGGAAGTCTTTGCTTCGTTCATTATGAGTTTCGTCGTCGGCTTGTTGCTTCTTACCTTGCCGAATTGTTGTTCACACGGTGAGAGAAGTTGCCAAGTTGGTATTTTGACATTTGGCTAGTTTTATTTATGAGAGTGCTCAGATAGATTATACTTGACGTAAATGAAGTTCCTTCTGTAAAAACCACTTAGTTGTTTTCATTGTTCATGTATAAATGGTGTGTGGGTGACAAGATGCGGTGAATGGTATGAATGTAAATTTACACAACGACCCCGCGCGCAGGGCCAAGTCGGTAAGAGGCGTCCAAAAACATTTAACCGCACGCGTTTCGCTCAAGGAGTGCTAACTCTTTGCGGCTTCTCACCTTGTCCGGATCGTTCATACGTCCACAACGAGTATACTTGCTCCGGTGGCGGAAATTGTAAAAGGCGGGTGTCTAAACCCCTTTAACCAGGCACGCGTTTCGTTAACACCCACTAAGAATTCCTGCGTTTTCAGATTGGGTACACGTTGCGAGGCTTTATGGGGTTGGTTCCTGGGGCGCCGGAGCCACTTTAATGGTTCATTACGACCTCTAACCTTGTCAGGAAGCCGCCGTGAGCTACTGCATCGCAGGAACTTTATGTAAACCCCCCCTGGAGACCTTCGGTCAAAAGGAGCTCTAACTCCTTTGCACGGTAGGCAAAGTCNAAAAGAATAACAAGTTAGAAGGAAAAAAATATTTTTAAAAATACAGATTTCATTATTCTGAAGCTCTGATCCCTATTTCTTTTCCTCACAGACGGCAAAAAAAGTACGACATTATACGATTTAAAATAAAAATAATAATCATGGCTTGGTATTGAGTAAGAACATGTTTTTATGAACCACACAGCTTCTGGTCTACCAAGACCCGACGGACAAAATGTGGCGTATCATATGCACGCAAAACTCGGCATTAGATCTCAATGGGAAATGTTAGCGTATCATATGCACGCAAAATCGGACTTCTGCGTATCTATTGCACGCATTTCCAATGTGTAAAGTCGTGTCATTTGTACGCAGACTGAAGAGAGTGGGTTGGTCTCAGACAGGTAGAGACTTACCCTTTCTCAAACTGATCCAGATCCACTAAACCCAATAACCGTGGAGTGTCTTTGGAGGGCACATTGCATTAAGAGGGAGGGTAGATAATCAATAAACAGCTAAACTGTGGCGTGCATACTTTACACTCACACAGGAAGCATCAGGCAGCATGACTATTAAACCTTTATTTGATTGTTCAACTGCTGAGTAATTGTATGTGTATATGCATTGTATATGTATCCCTAACACAATCATCTTGTGCTTTAAAGTACGTTGTGCACATGTAATTAAAGGAAAAGGGGAAGGGCGAGGGGTCAGGTTACAATTGAGACTAATATTGATGTTAAAAACTAATTTTTTGTTTGTATTTGTAGACTCCAAACCTCCTTTCTATGATTTAGTAACTGCCTCTGCCTACTGCTTACCACACACACAAAGGAATATTGTGCTGTCATTGTATTGTACCACAATCTTAAAAGTTCATTCTCTGTCTCAGGTCCCTCAGGTCTTATTCTTCTTCTCTTTATTTGGCAACTCAATTTTTTCTGAATTAGACAGGCAACACATGGCATTCTGTGCATCAGTTCTTTCTGGCAGGCACTCAAAGCATTGACAAATGACTCCTTAATTCAGAGGAAAACAGAGGGTGTAGAAGGTGAGGCAGACAAAAATAATGGGCTGCCTCAGATGTGAGGTGCATGCTAACAGACTTGCCTTCTGGATAGAGGGAGTTGAAGATGAAAAAAACAATCAATTCCAAGATCCCTGTTGCAAGACAGTCCAGAAGGAGGGAAATTGGGGAAACAAATGATGAGGAAAACACGAGAACAAGGATATTGGAAAGTTTCTTATAATGTTTCACACAATAGTGAATCATTGCAAAGAGTGCTGGAAAAAAGAGTAAAAATTTGACTTATACATACATGTGTATAGCAGAGAAAAGAACAATATTCCAATAGCCTTCCTCATGTATTTGTTACCAAACAGCATGCTTATAACATGCTTCTTTTACACATCATTTGCTAATCAAGCTCATCTCTTTTGGCACTGTGACTCTGTTGCTTGACCCAGAAGCACATTGGTTGCATCTAAACACTGACTAATGTACTTGTTATTAATCTCCCTCTCTGCCTCTTGCTTTTCCAGATGATGAATGACCAGGCGATGCTGCCCAAAGTTAGAGAGCTGCTCCAGCGTGATTACAGAGCCCGTTATTGGTCTGCCCCTGCACTTGATTAATGCTCTTGTTTCCGCTCCCCACAAATATGCTGACTCTCATCAAGATCTTTTGTCATTGAATAGAGTGCATTTTTTTAAGCTTGCCGTAATCACTGAAGAAAATCTAGTGGGTGAAGAAGGCAGGTAAACCATAGTCATCAAATAAAAAATATCCCTTCTTTGAGTTGTAATCTTTTTTGGATGGACGTTAGGAGTAAGAGGATGGGGATTTATGGACTTTATTTTTCTAGTTTTTTCTTGCGGTTGCAATGGCACATTTTGATGGTTCTCTTGATCGCATTGAGTCAAGTCATTAATCATCAGTGTGGGGTGTCAGTGGATACTGAGGAGTTTTAACAGAAACGTATTGACCAAAAATACTCGACTTGTCGCTCAGTTAAGAGTGGCTGAGTTATGGGATGCTTTAATGTTCATGAAGTATTTGTTGACACATTGGCATTGGTCCAAAAATAAGCAGCAGGAACGCAAAGCTCATATTGATTCAATTTAAATCACTGCTAGTGGGAAAGCGACTCAGAGAACTCATTCGTCAAATATGACCATTTGATAAAATGTCTGATAGAAATAATTGACTGAGGCTCAACTTCTCCACTTTACAGTTGTTGACGCAAACATTATTGTATAGTGCAAGTGCAAGGTAAGCTCACATTTCACACATTATAATAATTGTTCAGCATACAGTATGCTATGGTTCCTTGTTTTTCAGCACAACTGGGAAAGAAAAAGCACAGTTATTGATCAGTTAACTACAGCAAACACTTACACAGCAAAACAGTACAACATTATGTTATGCCTTGCATTCTGTTCGGGGTTCTGCTGTAATGAAAAGATGGTGAATATTTATTTTTAACAAAAGGGGCTGTCAAGGCCACTATTTACTGGAGGCTAATTCACACACACTGTCCATTTGTGTTTGGCTTAATGGCAATGCATTATCCACTCAAATAATTGCAAATAGACAAATAAAATAATTGAAGACTTTCATTTACTGATTAATGAATGAAGGAGGTTTAAAATGTGCTTTGTAAAGAATGTAGTGATTGTCTCAATTCATACAAAATAAAATCCCTTTTATACAAGCAATAAAAACAGCATTATGTGCTGAACTATGCAAAAGCAGAAGCTCTGATTTTATTATTTCGACCCAATGTTTCCCTTTTATGTTTCCTGTATTTAAATAAGGCTTCCAGTAGAGTATGGACATTCACTTTAATTAATCTTCCTCTACCGAGTCTGGCTTTAAATGCCAGGGGCTATGATTGCAAAGTCATTAAGGTGTAAACATCATGTAAACAAATGGATACAATCTATGAGATAGAGCTTGGCTTTATTTTCCGTTTTTCTGTAATGATGGCAGCATTTTATTCTTTTGTAGGTAAACAGTAACACAAGCTGATATCTTTAATGTGAAGCCTGTGTCAAGAAGGCCATTACCAGTAAGGTGTAGTGAGAGTGAAATCATGGAGGCACTTTCTATTTCACACAGGTCTTACCCTCTGATTTGCTCTGCACACTCACCCCTGTGAAGCAGGGAACTGACATTTGCATTCACTGCTTAAGCCTATCAGCCTAAAACATGATCACCTGTGGTCAAGGTTGACCTTGCAGATCTGACAAAGCACTGCCACACTGTTTCAAAATGTGCATAAATATAAAAAAACAAACAATCTTTATACAAATGCTGTGATTGAATAGCTGCAAAACAAATATAAAAACTTTTACATTAATTTCAATTGAAAAAAAGGTTCTAATTGAAAACGGCAAAAAGCAAGGTCTGTGGAATTACCCATAGACTAACCAAAAGTGCATTTTCAAAGATTTAAGCAGCAAAATCATATACTATTTCAGGGTATATGCAAGAATCCTGAAGTCAAATGTAATACCTTTTAAGACCTTTTTTTTTAAGACCCCTTCCATACATTTTAAGGCCTCATCGCCACTTCGAGTTTTAACCGGTTACATTGGCGCAACATTTACTACAGTATTGATTGTCCTTCCTCCTTATCTTCCAACCATTTGGACACAAACTTGCATTTCCCCATAACGATGTTGTTTAGCAACCGGCATAAACGGACCTTCGCGCGCTATCAAGCAGTGAGTGCGCGATGTCCTGTTCAGATGACGTCAAACCCAACGGGATGCCATAAATAAACTACACAGAATCACACTACACACCTACGCAATGATTACTTTCAGGCAGACTGTAGAATACAACCTCTTTGGACAATTTATACACTTATTGAAAACAAGCTACAAAATGTAATACCTTGGAAAATGCCGTTTAATAGCCTTAATTTTCGCTAAATTGATTTATCAACTTTTAATACTTTTTAAGACCCCTCGGACACCCTGTATTTTATTTTACTACACTGGACAAATAATACTGAACTTACAGAATACTTAAAAATAGTGTGTGCTGCCTAAAGAGGCACTTTTCTTTGAAAATACACCATGTACCTGATAAACATCTAAACATACTGTGTGCATTGGTGCTTAGTGTAGTCTAAATTATTCAAGGTCTGTTGATAAAAACAGAAAAAAACATATCCACTTACAAGCTCAGCTTGGTTAAGCTAACACTTACCTTGACACTCGCTTTTTTTATATACAATACTTTCCATTGGATTCTAGCCAATGAAGCTGGGATGCATCCTGTTAAGTGCCACAGCTACAGTGCATCTCAACATTTCTCGCACAAACATCTCTATTAAGACTGACTGATTGTGTCAATGTCTGCATAAACACTTTATGAAAGTGCATTAGTGAGAAACTCCATAAACAAGACTTTGTTTCACAAAACTGCTGGGTAATGAGATGCCTGCATTATTCATGACAATCTGAAGGATCCTATGTTACATAAAAGTATCATCAAGCAAATACAAATCATTAACTTATTATTCCAATTAAAACCAGCTTTTAAATCAGTCATACAATCTGCATTTCTTCTAATTGTAATGAGTTCTATTTTTATCCTGGTTTGATGTTGTTAAATAATGTTTTATCTCTCAAAAGCTCAAGTCAGTTAAGCAACAAAGAAACATGACATTCTTCTTATGTATTGCAATGGTGAATATGTCATATGTCCTGTTACCATGAAGAGTCAGATTTAATACCTAAGTTCCCAATATTAACACAAACATATTTGAAATGCCTAATCACTAAATGGAGCTCATACATTGAGGCAGACAACATGTATTCTAAAATACACTGCTGGTGTACATCCAGGAAGTGACAAAATCAGCCACTTTAATGAAGGGCACGTCCTTCCACTGATGAATGGCTAAAATTGCTTTCTCAAATGTAGCTGCCGCAAAGCAGACAAAAGCTAAGTTCTTGCTCAATACTGAAGTGCTCAATATGCACCTGTGTTTGTGACGTAAACCAGCAAGTCTATTCATCCCGAAATAACGGTGGCACTTGAGTGACAGTCAATAAAAAGAAAATGTACAAAGGAAATAATGGCATTGAAAGAACCGCTCAAGCTTCTATCTAAAAATTATCTATTACAAATATTCTGAATCTGATCAGCGACATCCTGCTCATGTATTAAAGGCATGGCTACAAACATTGCCTGGTTTTTTAGCTCAACATCACTGATCACCCTTTTTCTAAGTAAGTGACGAACCTTAGCTAATTAATCGAGAGCCGTACCCCAATCCCGTTTACGTCAGAGTTAGCAGATGTTTACAATTGCCTCGGGAGTTCTGTGCCCCTGAGGCAATTTAATAATGCCTGTTAAAAGTTTGGATAGTGGATCAAGTTTGCAACAACCATTTATGTGACACTTAATGGAAAGTCAGTTATCAGTGAGGGCTGTCATTTGAGCTTTCTGAAATACAAATTAGTTTATTTAATTTGTAGAGTCAAAAAACAACCAAAGCAAGGCAGCAGGGCAAATTCAAATGCATTATACAAAACATGAACATATAATTGTCAGGAGCCGACAAAATAGCTTAGATAAAAAAGAATATAAAAAAAACCTGGCCATTCCTCCATAACAGAGTGCAGTGAAGATTCTGATGATACTTCCAGTCAGGTAAAGCGAGCATGGTCTGTTTGAAGTGGCTAACTGTCATATTTTTGGCATGTACAGTATTACACAGTAACATCTTCTGACATGCTGAGGAGACAAGACACTTTATGTTAAAAAGCTGTCTGCAATGTAAAGTTGTCGAATACACTGATAAAGACAGTGATGCCCTGGAATCAGTACAAAGAAGAGGTGCAATATTCATTTGTGGAGATTATGAATGGGACAGCAGTGTCACAGAAATGCTTAAGCGGTTGAACTGGATGGAATTGAGTGAAAAGGCAGGGATTGTCTCGTTTGGTTCTCTTCTTCAAGATTGTCCATAACATCTCAGCCATTGATGCATCAATGTACCTAGAGCCAGTTAGAAGTGCAACCCGCAAAGCCAACTCTTTGAACTTCAAGAGAATTTTCGCTACTAGTGACACTCTTAAGCCTCTTACACACCGAGCCGATTATTGGCGTCGATAGATGTCGATAGATATCGGGCCGTCGATGGGCGTCGTGTCGCCCTACTCAGATTGGTGTGTACTGCACCGTCGTGTCTTTTCGATCGTGCCGACACCTTCCGCCGCCGATTTCACACGTTGAATCAGGCGGCCGTCGGCCAAATAAATCACTCTGATTGGCTGTTCAGCTAAGCGAATCAGTGCATGAGAAGCGAAATGGAAGTGAGGGACCCAAACAAACTATTAAGAAGGCAAATGTGAGATTTCATTCAACTCCAGCTCTCAACACAGGTTCGGGAAAGCCCCATGAGCTTCTCGCTGTAGAGTGAAAATGGAACGCACACGCTATTTGTTGTTTGTTTATATCAAGCAGTCTGTTCTTCTTCTCTCTGTGTATCACGCAGTCTGTCTTCCGGTTGTTGCCTCTGAATGACAAATACACACTACCGCCGCCTGCTAGTAAGGAGAGTTATTGCCACTCACGCATGCGCAGTTCCCTCGTGCAACTTGGCCGTCGGCTGAAGTCTTTGCGGTGTGTTCCAGTGCGAAACATGGCCAAGACGCAGGAGACGTGAGGCGACGTTCCATCGGGACGTGTTCTTTGGTGTGTAAGAGGATTAAAATACTCTTTCTTTCCGAGAACAATCAGAGAGTGGAACTGTCATTGCAGAGTCCGTGGAGTGCTTCCGGCAAACTTTAAGTGACATTTAGCGGGGATCATCCATCCCCCACTGAGCGTGATACCTCTGGGTTCTGCTCAGTGTTAATCCAGACCCAGATCCAGGATGAGTCCCTGTACTCTCCACATAATCATTTAATGGCATGCCGGGCCTTTTAAGTGGCACTGTACTTCCGCCACAAAATATACCAAAGGCAGCGAATAAGACCTCCCGAGCATGGTTGCCATGGTTGCCTGGTTGCCCTTCTGTTTATTCTCCGCGTTGGATTCAGCGGGGGAGAGCAGCAGAGGTGGGGAGAGGCAGGGCTCTGGCTGTTTCGACGGCCTCTGTTTCTCTTTTTCTCCCTCCCCGAGACGGGGAACTGCACCCACTGCCACTAATGCCCCTTTCACACCAATGCGTTATCAGGGCCGGCTCGGAGCTAGACCCTGAAAAGTACCGGTTATTCCTCTTCACACAGCAGCGGCGCCGCCTCTTAGCTCCGGAATCCGGTTTGTTTTCCAGCTCCAAAAACTTGTCGGTCTAGAAGCAAGACTCTGGAGCTAAGAGGCGGCGTCTCTTACGTCGAGGCGTGCAGGAAACTAAACCCACCTCCCCTGAACATGGGTCGACTGAAGAGTCTCGTCATGCCTGCCTACAAGCAGGTGAGCAAAGTGACTAGAAGTTCTAGTCACTTTGCTCACCTGCTTGTAGGCAGGCATGACGAGACTCTTCAGTCGACCCATGTTCAGGGGAGGTGGGTTTAGTTTCCTGCACGCCTCGANAACTGGAACACACCGCAAAGACGTTCAGCCGACGGCCAAGTTGCACGTACGAACTGCGCATGCGTGAGTGGCAATAACTCTCCTTAACAGCAGGCGGCGGTAGTGTGTATTCGTCATCCAAAAGAGGCAACA
>NW_011369945.1:6512044-6525616 GCF_000735185.1 Notothenia coriiceps
AGCAAGTTTTCTCTACTAGTGGCACTCTTAAATACTCTTTCTTTCCAAGAACAATCAGAGAGTGGAACTTGCTACCAGAAGAAGCTGTCATCACAGAGTCTGTGGAGTTCTTCCGGCAAACTTTAAGTGACATTTAGCGGGGATCATCCATCCCCCACTGAGCGTGATACCTCTGGGTTCTGCTCAGTGTTAATCCAGACCCAGATCCAGGATGAGTCCCTGTACTCTCCACATAATCATTTAATGGCAATTTTAAGGTAAAGGGACATTTTCATCACTAATCATCTGTACTCATGAAGATGTCAGAGATGTGAGTGTTGTTGCTAAAATGTTTTCCAAAAGGACATATTGTCGAGAGGAAATATAATTCAAAGAACAATGGCAAGACAAACACATTTATTATCCTGGATGGGCGTGCTCACAGTGAAGCTGCTGACCAGAGATCAGTGATTCCATCTGGCAGTCACAGCAGGCTCAATGCACTGGTCACTGAATCAAGCCGCAATGCTTGAAAAATGAATAAATAAATAATAAGGTGGGGGGTGGGGGATAAGGTGTAGGCATCTTTGTAATTAGTTTTTTAACACATTTACCATATTGAAGATGATATGTCCAACAAAATACAAATATTTGCAAAAAAGAAAATATGTACATAATGTCCCTTCATGTGCTCTGATGATTACTGATTACACACAATGTAACATTATTTTATAGGTAAAGCATGAGTTCAGTGATGCACAGGCGTAGATTGAACTGTACTCCTGTATAACAATAGTATTATTTACATTTAAATTATGTAAAGAGTGGAACATTTGTGTATGCAGGAAAGGCAGACAATAGGGGTTTTCAAATCAAATATCACTTCCCAGGCTGGTGTCAGTTGGATCCCGTGGATGGGTGATTGTTTCAATCTGCAGCTGATGCTCTGACGTGCTTTGTGATGTTCAGCTGCACTGATGCATGCCAGCTCGTACTGGCTGGTTGGATGAGAAAAACACCATTCTGTTGTTGCCACATTTTTGTTATTGCACTTTGGGATTGCCAAATGCATAACCTTGTTGACACTTCTTGCCTGTTTGGATTCATTTAGATCTCTATGTGCACAGTCAAAAAAGTGTTTGTACTGCTGCTTTGCCTGTCACTTTAGCCCTCTACATTTGAAACCCTATTAGATTTTAAATACATAGTTAATGGGTAATTTGCATGTTATTTCATTTCAAGTCTTATGAAGTTGAGTATTAGGCTCCAACCTTTCATAGCATGTACTTACAGTATGCTAATCTTAAATTATTTATAATTTGTCAGTGATTTCAATGTCAAATAGACCAACATTTGAAGTATTTGGCTTTCATAAAAGTACAGCCGGTTATAAAGCAGCCACAAATGATGAAGCCTGTGACATTTCTATGTTACATGTAAAAGAGAAACACAAAGAATAGTTCATTTGAACCATATTTGAACCACAGAGCACTTCCCCGTTCAACACAAGTGTGGAGCTGTGAATCAGACTGACCTGACCTCTCCTGGGTCTTCAGTAACCAGCACGTCTGTCTTACAGCTGGCGATGGGGTTGATTGACAGCTCCACTGGTGGCACCACAAAGCTCTTGCTGACTGGCAGCCACAGCCCTTGGCCCATACTGTAGAATGATCTGTGTTGGCAACCAGGAGAAAACATAAATGTTAATCAAACTACTGCCACTTTGCAACATTTTGTTATTACTCACATAGTTGTTGTACATATATAGAGCTGCATTCACATGACAAGCGGAAAAATGGCTCTACGCTGACGTTGTATTTCTATGGAGAGAGTGGTGCCGCCCTACAGTGTCAATCAGCACTCTAAATTGTCGCCTTGTGCTGACCTTTGACTCAGGTACAGCTGACCTTTCAAGGCCCAACCAATCAGACAACAGCTGAATAAGGTGGGGCAAGCCATCAGATGAGATAACCATAGAAACACATCTAACTGGCTGTTCTGAACGCAAGGCTTTGCACCCCACCTCGCGCTGAGCAAAGAGAAAATCACATATCATTTGAATGCATCTTCAGCATGCAAAGATATGCAGGAATGAGCAGGAATAAAATAGTACATGGCTGATAAGGGCTTGATAGGAAGACAGCAATATATATATATATATTATTGTTGGCATAATTGTGTAGTTTTATACATTCAGCGTAATATACTGTAGTAACTGTACATGCAAACAAATGTTTAATTCATGAAACACCCATCTTACACAGTTATATTACAGTCAAGGGAACTTTTTCACTACTGAATAATTGCTGGCAATACTGCGTGGCAATACGTTCAATTGTTATTCACATGTTGTCCATCCACACTGATGGAAACTGAACGAATAAATTAGAAGTAGCTGTGGTGAGCTGGCTTTTTTATTGCTAATTTAAAAAATCAATTGTCCTGTCTTTAAACATAATGTGCTATGGGACATAACACTTTTTGCAACATGTGTGACCATGGTTCAGGGTGGTTTGAAAATAATGTGGCTCAGCCAAATAAGTTTCTCACGAGTGAAGATTAAAATCCTCAGGAGGACGCCCTGGGGGGCCGAGACTTGTCACTTGGGAATAGCAACACCTGGCCTCAAAAATAGCACAGAACATGGGTGTGCTTTGCATCATGGGCTTTTAATCTGAGAAGGTGTGTGGCAATATCACACATTCCTAGAAGTCTAGAAACAAAGCTTTAATGGCCATACTTGTAAAAGCTTAGAATATAACTCCTTAATTTTAAGCCAATATAATTGGTATAAAATGCAAGAAAGGTAGCACACACCAAGGGTTGTAATGAAATGCTGATCACTGAAAGAAGACTTCAAAGTAGAAAAAACAAGTGGCGCCCTCAGGCCTTCCGCAATATCAAATATAAACTTGATAGATCCCATATTACAAAGAGCATGTTTTCCTATTAAGTCATGTATACGGTTATCTACAGTTAAGTATTGCTTACTTTCATCCTGTCAAACATGCTTTGGTGTGAACTTATTACCGGAACATCCTGTTTTGTGGACTGCTAAACCTCATCATTTAAAAACGTCCAAAAACACAACTGCCAGTACATCATGATCAGATCATGTTTAATGCACTACACTCCAGACCTCAAACTTCAACATGTGGTTTATTAATATTTAAATGAGGAAACTGTCTCCATTACATCTTTATCCAAGTGATCCTTCAAATCACAACAAGTTCATTTTCTCATTGCTCCTAGCATCAAGAAAGAGGTGAGAGACATCACTGGTTTCCCACAAAGATCGCCATCTGTTAAACCAATCTCTCTTAGGAGTGACTCTAACACTGTCACGCTGAAGAGCAGTGCAGCCTTTTCTCCTATCCTCCCCTACACACTGATATATACCCCTTCCAACAGCAACACATTGAGGGTTTCCACTCGGTTGCTGCACATTTACTCATTTTTTCAGCTATCTGTGTGAGTGTGTGTGCAGTTTTCCTTTCATCTTTCTTCTCTCACAAACTCCGGTCTGACTACTCTCGGCCAAGCAGTAGATTTGGTTTCTGCCTTTGTGTGAGTGTGTGTACTGTAGGCGGGCACCATTCAAGTCCAATCCCCAACATACTGTAGCGCTTTTAACTGGCAGTGGACAGCTGAGAGCTGGAATATGCTTTTGTGATAACAAAGATTGTGGATTACCTGATTTCCTAGAGTGGAAAGACGTCGAAGAGCTAACTCTGCAAGGTCAACGCGAGGAGCAGCAATAAGTGTGTGACAAAGGACACTTCCTACTTTACCTATACAGACTAAAGGAGTAGTGAGGATAAAACCTATTTGACAAAATACAAATCATGTCCTTTAAAACTGAATCAATGTTCAGCATGTTAATTTTTGAAAATGTGTGGACACAAAGGCTACATGTGTTACAAGGCAATGCATTACCTTGTTTACTAACCCAACAAATTACATAGTCACAAAACTATCTGACTTGCGTTGCACATCCAGTACATTTGGCTCAACACTAGAACTGCAAAGGGGGTCATTTTCACCCGTGCATTTTGAAATATGTGTAACTGTTAATCTAAAAGGCACACATGACTTTTCTCAAAATCTATATATTTATCATCGAGTGAATTTTGGGGGGTGGGGAACGAAGAGAACAAAGAATATATAAGCATTTATACCTAGAACTGCCAAACGCGCACCATTTATTGATTTATTATAAAATGTATCTGAACTTTTTTATTTGTTATGATTAGAAACTGAAGTAATTTAAAAAATAACCCCATTTACTGAATTTTAAATCGTTTTTTTGTATTAATTCCTACTTAGTAAATAAGAAAATGATGAAAACTAACAAATTAAATGTTTAAACAAATGACATCTCTGCAAGTGCTGACGCTGTTGAGTTAGGGGGTTTTAGGTGTAATGGCATGTTGGCGGTTTTAGTGTTCAGTTGTTGTTAATTTATGTCCACATGGTACAAATGCACTACATTAAAACCAAACCATGATGTTCTACTCAATCAACCTGACATCACCATTCACCAAATGTTTAAAATGGTGACTGTAATAGAGGAGAACATATATTTCTGTCCAAAAATTATCAAGAATGCAGTTTAGTTATATGTGAATATTATTTTGCAGGAGACAGGCTTGCTGAAAGTGTATGTGATGAGCTAGGTCATGTTGATCAGAACTATTTAAAAATGAAAATGAAAACGCCAGAGTGCTACTGAATGATTCCTTAGAGCTTGCAGGTTGGAACAATGTCAGACACAGTGACCCCATCAAGAATGAGAAGAGAAACAAAAATGGCAGTAAAAGCATTTAAGGAGTCCACCAAGGACTGCCCCTTTGGCTATTTTCCCACATAAAAGCCCATGGGTAAGACTTCATCGTTGCAAGAGGTGTTTTTGTGTGTCCATCCAACTGTGTCTATGTGTCTCTGCTCATCTGTATGCTCCGTCACACACATGCCAACACTCACACAAACATGCCAAGAACACCACCATCATCACTGTCATAGATGGCCGGCAGAAGTCGTGTACTCTGGAGATGCAGAGGACTCACCTGAAGATCCTCTCTGGGGCCTGCTCCCCTGTAACTAGGTCATAGCCCTTCTCCAGGTCAGCGTACGGCCAAGGACTGAGAACACAGATAATTGAACGCCAAGTCAAATATTAAAATATGAACGAAAGATCTAGATAATGAATATGTCAGTGGAAAAAAGGATGATTTTGTTGTATTCATAAAGAAAGTATTCAGCATAATGTGTTTAATACAATATACAAATAACCAAGGTCAAAATCAAAATGTCTTGATCAACATGTAGTTTTTCATATGGATACGGTAACAGCTGTTACTCTTACAAAAGTGTTAATATATATTTGACATGTGACTGGACTGGATCCAGCAGATGACAGGTGGAGTTAAAAACAATGTGTGACCTTTTAAGCAAATCGATGACTGGCAAGCCAGCTAATTGTCAAACAATGTCAGAGTCAGCGAGGACTCATTTGACTTACTTTTATATCCCTATATCAAGATATACTGTGTTTTTTTAGTGTTATTATCCATTAATCAGTCTATTTGTGTGTGTCCTTCTCTGCCCCTCCCTGCTGTTTTGTTTCAATACACACTATGACTTCCATCCTCCTTCTTTCTGTATTTCTGATTTCTTCTTCAAATTCTCCTTCCTCAAGTTAAGAGACCGTTCAGGCACATTTGCATGTTTTAGCCCATTACCTGCAAATTGCTTGTATTTCACATTACTGGTGACCATGTTTGAAAGCATACAGTAGACTATAAGATTGATTTTCTACCTTAGTTTCCATCCATTTAACTGTAATACTCCGGGGATCAACTTGCACAGAATTGAAACTTGCTCCAAAGATCTAATCCATCACGGCGAACAATTCACCCTAATTTCATGTAAAGTTAATATTGTGAGCTAATGCAGCTGGGGCTGTGAAAGCAGCCTTAAGGTCACCCAAGTACAAGTGAGTTTTAGATACGAGTGGACAGAGAAGATGGGACTTACCCTTCGTTTCGACCCCAATCGCTGCGAACACAGAGGTGTTTATGGACAGGATCAGGGGAATAACCCTCATGACAGCTGCATTCTCCTGCGACACAGAGAACAAGAAGGGGCACAGAGGCGGATATTTATTCATCTCAGTTGCAGAATAAATTACCATGTAAGTGACCCTACCCTGCTCATTCATTAGAGGTCTATCAAATAAGCAGTTGCCATGCTACCTCATTTCCCAGCTATATTTCTTCAGCGTACACAACTGGAGAAGATTAACAGTGACACCAGCTGGGCTATTTCCTGAAAAATGTATGAAACAGTAGAAGTAATTCTCTTGAATTGATCGTCAAGCCATTAGGAATAATTTGCACAGTTCCATGATTGGATAATTAATAGACCTGCGTCTAAATGCTTTTAGCACTATGACTGTATAATGTACCGGTATATGTTGTCATGTGTGAAGACTGAACAAAAAAGCTTTGAAGTAAGCACTCAAATAAACACTGAAAATAAATAAACAGTCATAAACATTTACTTATTTGCACACTGCAGTGGCTCAGTCAGTAGGGGCTTGGACTGTGAGCCGTAGGGTCGCCGGTTCAAGTCTCCGACCAGACCTAAATATGGAGTGTGGACTTCTACTTGGAGAGGTCCCAGTTCACCTCATGCCCTGCTGTGGTGCCCTTGAGCAAGGCACCAGACATCCCCCTTCCCCCCTCACTCCCATTGCTCCTCGGGCGCTGTACAATAGCTGCCCACTGCTCCTAGTACTAGACTCCTGGTACTAGGATGGGTTAAAAGCAGAGAACACATTTCACTGTGTGTGCTGTGTGCTCTGCATGTGTGACCATTAAAGAGACAGCACACACAGTGAAATGTGTTCTCTGCTTTTAACCCATCCTAGTACCAGGAGTCTAGTACTAGGAGCAGNTCTACCCTGCGCAGAAACTGTAGGTACTTGGATACGGCAGAGATGGGTCGTTACTTAAAAAGAATGTTAATATATTACATATTACATATTACTTTAAAAAAAATTAATATATTACACTACTTCGTCACTCTCTACATAAAGTAACTCGTTACTTTACTCGTTACTTTACTCGCAGGGCCGGCCCGCCCCTCCCTATAGGCAGATCACGCAGACTGCGGCGCACCTACAGTGTAAGCGCGCCACAGTTTTGCCTCTGCGAGACTCCACTTGCACCCCCAATTACTATTTCATTAAGGAAGACATAAGACAAGTCTTTCTTTTGATATGCTCTTTAATAAAATAGGCTACCAGCCTACCCCAACAAGCTAACAGTCTGAGAAACGTAAAGACACTAATTAATGAAACGAGTTCAAGACGCATTATTCTTATTCTTATCATTCTTTATGAGCGCAGTAATGGTAAGGTATCTAATTACTTATTTATTTAGTATTCCATAACTTAGTAACAGAGATGGTCAAACTAAAGTGGTAGAGACAAGGCAGAATTCCTATAATGAAGCGGGACATTGAACTGTTCACCCGTGAGAGGGCAATCAAGAAAAGAGAGCGAGCGGTCCCGTTGAGGGAGTTTACAGATGAAAAGACTCAGCCATGTTTATGAAGCACTGCACGTGGAGATGTGGACGGGCAAATCGCGCAGATTACGTAGGCCTACATGTATACAAACCTGCGGCGGAAACCCCTCTTGTCTGTCAGTGAGTGTGATTATTTTATAAAAGTAACGAAGTAACGCGTGTCGGGGCAATGTTAGTAACTGTAGTGTGATTACTGAATTATAAAAGTAACGCGTTACACTACTCTGTTGCCGACAAAAGTAATATTATTACAGTAACGCGTTACTTTGTAATGCGTTACACCCAACTCTGCTCATCAGGTTGATCACCTGAAACACAAACAAGAGCCAGCAAGCAGAACACAAAGACAGAGACCTCTAGTGGAGTGGAGGGGGTCGTAACAGTATACAATGGGTGTTTTGTAAATGTTGGCATTGATGACCATAATAAGCTATTTTCCCTCTTGATGGGTTGTTATTTTTACCCCTAAAGCTGTGGTATTGATGGAAATTACAACGTTGATGTTATCATATCTGCAAATCAGTGCATAACACACATAATACTTTTACATTTGTCCAACACATTTTTTTAATCACGCGTGTGAAAGAGGTAACAGACTTCAGAACTAGTGTTAGTCATTTACTCTTGCAACGGAACATTATGTTTTATTTTCACATCCTGTGATGCTAAAGACAGTGCAATGTTTTGTAAAACAGAACAATGTATTGGTCTGGTTTCACCTTTTGTTGTCAATGTCTGCAAGTCCAAATTTGATAGATGTTTTAGTTAGTCTATAAAATGGTTGAATGTGTCAGATATTTAATATACATAACAACATAAAACTTTCAAATAAATGTATGTACTGTCAGTAATGCTCTTTCTTTGCAATCAAGCAATGAATTGTATCTTTTGTTACTGTTTCCTCAACATTGATACATTATTATTGAGCATGACCTATCTTTATTTGGGTCTGATTGAGAAATCCAGCAGTGAACAGAGAGCCTTCTCATCCCAGCATGGGCTAACTCTCCTCTCTTTGTACTTGGAGCTGTGAGCTTGTGGATGTCTGAGGAAGCAGTAAAAGCATACTGACCAGATGTTTTTAGAACTGCTCTGATAAACATGTGCTGTTGGACTTTTCCTACACCAAACTATTTGCCCCTTCCGAGTGGGTGTTGTCTATCTTTAAATCCCCCTGCAGCTTTAAAGCTTTTATTGGTATGGCTCCTTGAGGAGCAATAACCTTTGTCTCAGCTCTTTATGCAGGCTTGATCAGTGATCCTACACGATTTAACCATCTAAATATAGCCATTTAGGGACACAGCTTCTGGTCGTTACTGTAGGAAGATTTAGCGTTGCAGCTGTTATTGAGTACACATTTGTGTTGAAATCAAGGTCTTGTCAAATGAACTAACAATCCAACAACAGTGTAACATATCAATGATGCATCAACTTATTCCATATTTGTGTCTTAAGTGTAAGACTGATTAAAACTGTAAAAATAAATGGGCTGAACCTACATAACTTAATGGGCAAGAACAAGAACACCATTTATTTCACTGACATACCCTTCAAAGGTGCCCCTCCACTCACTGTTATTAAGGAAGGCTGTCCTTCAACTTGTGTTTAACTTTGAGGTACTTTTAGTGAATGTATAGCTCATATAATGTTTGCATTTCATTGCAACCATAAATAATGCTTTTTCAAGTGAGTCCTTCAGGTTAGGATGAATCACCGGTCCACATTGTATTGAGTTCAAGTCGTTTAGAGGGCCATAGTCCCTTTAATGCATATGTCTCCAGAGACATGTTTACCATTTGTGTCCCTTCGATGATCATCTCTCCGTAATGTTTTCTGCTGCACATGGCCCTCTAACATTGAAACCACAGTGAACGCCTCTTTGCTTCTCCACTTTAATAAATAAAATAATGCATTTCTAAATGTAGCAACTCCAACTAAGATAAACATAATGCTGCCATCCTATCCTCATCTTAAACAAGTATGCATAATTTATTCAATTGGAGACATAAAATAGATTACTAAAATATTATAAAAATAAATACATGGAAGGATATAAACCCTCACAGAAAATATGTCAATAAGCCAACACATTCTGTTCCAAACTCATAACATGGCAGATGGATGCCACTGATATGGCTCATGTCTCAATCACAACTTAACTCCAGCCAAGTAGACACAGTAAATGTAAAATTGAGTGCAGTTGCCATAGTGCATTAGAATCTCAGTGAAGTTCAAGTGTAATGACCATACAGTCCCATCTCTATCTCCTCCTTGGGTTTTTACTACTCGCTTGATCTTTAAGAGGCAGTTTTCTTTATTAACTAATTCAGCACAACTCATTCTTTCTGGTACATTCACGTTGTGTCTGCTGCCACTAAGCTTCCTAAAGAATAGCCAGTCAGTTAAATGTTCACTGCTCAACCACAACCTTCATTTTAATATGCCTGCACTGGATCTGAACCAGGGTTTCAGAAGGAGAGAAACTGCCACTGAAAAGGGATTCTTGTGAGTTGTCTAAAGGTTAGTTAATCCAATCCATTCAATGTGTAATCAACCAGCCATATCTCTTCCTGTTAATTGCTTGATCCTCCCGTAAAGGCATTTGCATAAAGGAATGAGACACATTCCGCTGATTACTTGCAAGGTGTGCCTCAGATTACACTGCGTGTGCTTCCGCGCTGGTGCACCTCGCGTGAGAAAAGGTGGGAAAGACTTGAGTGAGCGTCTCCCCCTGCAGCCTGCAGGCTACACACATGTGGATATACTTATACTGAGCTACATATCAAAACCAATCATCCACGCTTAATTTAATGTGATTACTCTCTTCTGAATGCAATACAGTTGCCGGTGTTGTTAAATCCACTGTGTGGATAGCATGAAGATTAACCTTTTTCTAACTCAGGTGATACATGCATGTATACCACTATTGTTTTGAGGGCACATTTGCATTGGAATAATATTATCCTGATATATATTTATTATTTTGTGTACATATGTTGACCGTTTGACACCACCACATCATCAAAGAAAGAACAGAAGAGGATACGTTTATAATGCTTTTGATCGAAGCTAAAATGAAAGATCCCAGTTCAAAGGCTTCACAATTATCACGTAGCTGTTTCATTCAGTGTTATGTAAGGATCCAATTGTTTACATTTGAAACACTTACATTAAGGTGAACATATTTATAAATGTTTTCAGGACTATGCACTCATCACTTATCAACCCGACTCTAGTGTTTGCAGTAATAATACATCAAAATCCATCCAACTGAGTTAAGGAACATTTCCGCTGCAGTTTCTTTTTTTGGGGGGGGTGTACTGTACATGCAAACTATGTAATTATTGTATTGTATGTCTATCGTATTTGTTGTTGTGAAAAGCAGAAACCTTTTATATATACTTGCAGGCACAGTTGTTCAGCTGCAACTCTCATCCTAACATTTTATTCCGTTTTTTACTCATAGATATGAAAAAAAAATACAATTATAATAAGATGTGTTTTTAGTTGACATCGAAAACACCCGGAGATATGTCCGATACAAACAGGTGTTCGAGGCATCTTTGGGATGCCATGCAGACCAAATGCAGGGTGTAGCATTACTCTTGCCCGCAGCTCAGCAAGGACACACTGGTAATGTAGGTACTGATTAGCTTGTCTTCTGGTGTGTAGGAAACATGTTGTCCATGTCCTAATTAGATGTACAACAGGAGGCACAGTCACTTGTTAGCGGTGCTCCTGTACGCAGCATGCTCCTATTTCCTCTCTCCAATTAATAAGAGGTGCAGTCAGGCATTTTCACCGTAGAATCTGAGATTGCTATGTAAATCTTTGCATTGCATATGTAAGAAAGACATACCATGTTGGGGCACTTTTGTTAGCATAACCATAACTAAGAATGCCGATTCCAGCCTGTGGCAGACCAGAAAGGGAAAATAAAACGACAGAGAAGCTTTCCTTCCTACCTCTCCAGAATCAAGCTGGTAACATGTGATCTGACTGCTCATGTGCAAGATGGATTTTATTAAGCAGACCCTCTGGCAGTCAGGCAGAATTAACTTTAACTAGGTTAAATGCGTATGGAAAAAGTAGCAGTTGGAAATGGAGGTGTGTGTATGTGTGCTTATGTGTTTTTGAAACATGAACAGAATACATGTTTTTGTGCCTGGGAGTATGAAATCAAAGGAGACAACATCAGTCGTTTCAGTAAATGCCCTAAAAAACTTTATATATTTACATACAAGTGACAAAGCCCTCTAGCTGCTGTAGGAGTTATATCTCTCTTTGAAGGGAGCAAAGAAGGTAAAGTGACATTGATAGAGCCACAAATTTAGCAGATAATGGAGGTAGCGGTTGATGGATGGGTCGGCAAAATGTCAGTGTTTAAAATCTGACATGGCTGTTTATTTCCAGTTTCAAACCCAGAGAGAAAGTTGCTTTCTTCACCTGTGACTGCTGTGGTTTCCTAACCTAAAGACATTGGGGTTAGTTGTAACGATTAAGGGCACTTTACCTTAACAAGGTTTTTTTTAAAACAATAATGGCTTACTACTTTGTTTTCTAACAAACACTGTCATCCTTCAGTAGAGGCATTTCTAAGAAAACTAATTAAACCATTGCATGGTTTACTATACCATAACATGGTGTGAGTCTAAAATTCTCAAGATGAATTATGTTATGCACCGAAAGAAAATGCAAGTTCTTTGATAAAAAGATGAAAATATATTGCGTCATTTGATCTGTGCTCATCATTCATCTTCTATCGAAAACGGCTATTTGAATTTGAAGCTGTGTTTTCATCTTAAAGTGGAGCCATTTCAAGAGCCTTTGCTTCTCATTTAGAAAGGGCAGATGAAATAACTGCAAGCAAATAAAAACACGTTTGTTATTTCTCTGTGACTGAATCCAGGTGGTGAATCACTCTGACTCTTAAGCCTATAAACTCAGTCAGTAAATTATTAAATAGCAGGTGATAAAATGTGAATAGTGCTGCCTAGGTGGCCATTACATATTTTTCCAGTGTTATGCCTCCATATAGGTCAACAGAAAA
This sequence comes from Notothenia coriiceps, assembly GCF_000735185.1. Taxonomy (NCBI): domain Eukaryota; kingdom Metazoa; phylum Chordata; class Actinopteri; order Perciformes; family Nototheniidae; genus Notothenia; species Notothenia coriiceps. The sequence continues at coordinate 6,524,666 of NW_011369945.1, forward strand.
CATTTATTTTGGGAACACCGCTAATAGAAAAAGTTGGTTGAGCTGCCAATGACTTAAGATTTAAAAAATGCATTCATACACTTTTCATTATACATGATGTGTATTCTGAATATTTCATAACCATACCTGTACATTCAGTTGAACTGAACAACATAACATAAACCCAATACATATGGTTTGTTTAATGATTTCAATGTGCTTTGGCTGGACAATATACGTTTATTTGAGGATCAGGGGACACATTTTTATGTTTTCAGTGTTCAGAAAAAAAAAAGATTCAGCAAAAACAATAAACAGAACTATAAAAGGAATGCACATTCATCACATTTTTGAATGTTTGCTCTTGAATCATTCTTTTAACGTCAATTGTTCAATGCATTGTCACACATACACACACACACACACACACACACACACACACACACACACACACACACACACACACACACACACACACTGCTCATTGCACTGTTGATATCCAATCCAAGTGAATCAGCATCCATGAGAGTCCTCTTCCTCCTCCTGTACGGAAACAGAGCTGCGTCTGAGTGTCCCTGCTCGTTGCACTGGGAGCTGTCCGGCCAACTGAGCAGGGCTGAGCGCAGATCTTGTATCGAGACAAAAAACGCTCAAGGACAAAAATGCCTCAGTGGGGATGATACATTCTCAAGGGATATCGCAAGCAAACAGAAACCAAGTCTCTTTTTTTGTATTCTAGCCAGTAGAATATATGACACTCCAAGGGACTACCAGTATGAAGAATAGAAGAGGAAGAAGAATTGGGAGGGATGAAACCCTCTTTAATGGTCACACAGAGCAGAGCACACAGCGAAATGTGTTCTCTGCTTTTAACCCATCCTACAGTAGTACCAGGAGTCTAGTACTAGGAGCAGTAGGCAGCTATTGTACAGCGCCCGAGGAGCAATGGGAGTGAGGGGGGAAGGGGGATGT
>NW_011369945.1:6526347-6528725 GCF_000735185.1 Notothenia coriiceps
AGTCTGGGTTTTGGTGATATCTTAGTGCAGGATGCTACAGTGGCTTATGTGTAAGTAAGTAGATGCAGGAGGGAAGTGCAAAATGGTAATTTGTTGGAAGTGTCTGCAAGTGGTTAGTTAGACCTGTAAGCTTCGGGAACATAAGCGTTGCAGTTCATGCCTTGGTTGGGTGAGCTTTGCGTAGTTTGGTTGCCTCTTTGTGCTGTGCTTCTGAGGAAGACTTGGTTGGCTAGTGAGCCGTTTGTTTCAGAGGAACCTTTGGTTTGACGCTTATGTTGATTCTAGTTTGTGATAGCTGGAATCTTGTTGAAGACAAAGCTTTAGCAAGCTTTGTCTAGCTGCAGGTAATTTGTCTGGCACTGGTGAATATTTATCTGTTTTTGGACCTCCTGTTAATGCTCTTCCATGCATGGCCCATCATCCATCACCCTTCTCTTCAGTGTGTGTTCTCTCTGATCTCCATCTTTCCTGTAAACTCTTAAAAAGCTTCCTTAGGCACTGATGTTGCGGGTTTGCATCTCTTAAAAGGCTTCTTCAGGCACTAGAGTTGCTGGGTTGGAAAATGGAGACTGGGTGAACAACGATATGAAATTCAAACCGGTCAGTATGGAACATGTATGTCATTTTGAACTTTGCATTTAAATATTATTCTGTGGTGGTTGCTACGTTTGGACAGTGTTCTTAGGGGGGGCATGTTACGACCCCCTCCACTCCACTAGAGGTCTCTGTCTTTGTGTTCTGCTTGCTGGCTCTTGTTTGTGTTTCAGGTGATCAACCTGATGAGCCACACCTGGGCCGTCTACATAAAAGGCCAACACCAACCCATACTGCCCTCTGACTCTTCTGTTGGACACGGCCACGTCTTTGTTTCTGCACATTTTCACACACCCATACACGCAATCATTACTGATAACTGACTTCCACATTTATTAGGTTTCTTTGAAGACCTTTTGGTTTTTGTGGTATTGTAAATAAATATGCTTTTGTTACACTTAACTTGTCTGGTCTCCCATCTTTGTTGCTGCCTATGAGCCAGGCCGTAACATATACAAATCCAGCAAACAATGTTGAGGACATTTTAGCTCCCCTTGTGCTGTAAAATGTTTTACATATAGATGGAGTTGGAGACTTGATCAGTACTTTATATTAAAGATGTTTGCCCCATAATCCTGTGTGATCAGTTATTGTAAAGTTCTCTCTGTGTGTGTTACCTATACACCTCTTCTGCAGTTTGTTGCCTTTGGAAAATGTCTGGAATCTGTTTTTTTTCATAAGATTCACGAAAATAAATACTATACTGTAGCATGCAGGGAGCGTTTATAGTGATGCCAAAAGTTAGGACTGATTAGACCATGTTGTCGGCCTAATTTACAGCTAATCTCCTATGATTGGAAATAGCGATTTGATGACAACAATTATCCAACTGTGCTCACCCAGGCAATTTTCTGGTGCATTCAACTCAGGTTTCTACACAACCTCACACTGCTTATGGGGATAGTACCCCCCAGTATAACCACCAATATTAAATTGCCAATACAATTTGTAACCATAATCACACCGCTGTGTCCTCATTCTCCAGCTATTTACTTTGCTCGCTCACTTTAACCATCCTTCTGGTCTGAATAAAGAGCCACACATGTAAAACAGTGCAAGTGGCAATCACTTGAGAACAACAAATACTTTCTCGTCAATTGTATAACCAACCTCATGGTACAAATTACATGTTTCTTTATAATAATTTCAAGTGTCTCACTGTGGCCACGAGGAGGACCTTTGTATTTCATGTTACATAGTACATCAACTAAAAAGTCTTATTTGTGCCCTGCTGCACATGTAAGCTTGTTGAAAAAAATCAAGGATAAACCAATGTGATTTTAAGACATTGGCTGGACTGTGCTTTTTATAGTGCGTGTGTACATCAAAATAATTTCATTTAAACGAAATTACCAAGCAGGTATGTTAACACACCAGCAGTTTAATTTATGATTAGGTGAGGTTGGAGGTAAGACGTCATTTCAAATGAGGGAAACAAAGACAGCTAAGGCGGCCCCGGTGTCTTCATGAGGTTAGTTATGATGATAGAACCGTTGTGAAGGCAATCTATTCATCTTTAGTGGGTGTATAACTATATGCGATAGGACACAGTGACTAATAACGTAATAAGCCATAATAATTAAGACTTAACTTGAGTCATGTTAAAGGTCACCTATTATGCAAAATCCACTTTTTCCTGTATGTTATACATACTGTACATGTGTCCCCTCTGTGTAAAGAGATTCTGAAAGTTTCAGGGAAAAATATTCTCTGTCTTTTTCTCCTGATCCATTTATATAAAAACCTGTCTGAAAATGAGATGTTGGCCACTTTATGATGTCATA
>NW_011369945.1:6528746-6554628 GCF_000735185.1 Notothenia coriiceps
ATCATGCCCACGGGAAGTAAGAGTGCTGACATTGCTGCAACACTTCCGTACCTCGGTGGATGAGGCTATATTTGTAAGATAGTGTTGTTGTGTTCTACTTCTCTATCACCTGCAATATATATGTTTAGTTTTTTGGAAAATAACTTACAATGCCCATCAGTAGGCTATCCATAAGTCTTAATTTATTTAGCAATTTCCTTTTAAACCTCCAAACTTAACAATGTATGTGCAGTATGGATGCACAAAACACATGGTAAAAGTATCTTTGTGGAACCACTAGGGACATAGTGTCATATCTTTGTTTTTCACTATCTTACAAAGGGTAAACTAGACAGCATTGTTGTGGCAATTCAACAAAATAGTTAATTGTCAAACGATTTATGATATTTCTCCTGCCAGTTAAATGCCAAAACCACATGAGTGTGTCTGTCTTTGGACGTTTTTTGTGTGTGAACAAGATTTTTCCCAAGCAGATGTTTTCCTGTCACTTGTTAAAAGGTAAAACACACACTTTGACATTGCTTTTTGTGGCCAGGATTGCAGTATGCTTGAAAGTTGCAGTGAACAGAGAGCAGTACTTCCCTGTGTGATTTAGCCTTTTACATTTCACAGCCAATACTCCACCCTATTGTTGGAACATCGATGAATTTGCTTGTATAAAATAGTTTGTTTCAGGGAGGCTGTGTGTGTGTGTGTGTGTGTGTGTGTGTGTGTGTGTGTGTGTGTGTGTGTGTGTGTGTGTGTGTGCTATTGTTCAGGTGATATAATGGAGGGTAGAGGACAGCGACAGAAATAGAAAGGTATGTCGAAGAACACCTTTATTTGTACTGCAGAGTGGATCTGGTTGCCTTGAGAAGATACAACATACTTGAGGGCAATTACTGATCAAATGATCTTGCTGCTGAAAAGGACACATGAAAAGCGAAATGAATAGAGAGAGACAAGGAGACTCCTGCTGACCGTAGTACTAATAAATTAAAAATAGCGAATGTGCTGGCGACCGGATGAGTTAATGACTCAGATAGAATTACAACCATTACATATCTCTCAGTTAATAAATGTGCAGGGAATGATGGAAGTATATTCACACGTGTATGCGCACACTCAGCATCCAAAAACCGATAAGTGCCAACTCCATCTTTGGCATCTTCATGTGTGCTGACTTAGTTGAGTGTCTGGAGCGCTAATACATTATGCATCAGCCCTTAACATGCCCTTGACCAGGGTGACATACATTTCACATACATTACAGATGTAATCCATTCTAATGAGCTTAAACTTTATCTGGATGGGCCCGAAACACACAGGGGAGTTACGGCACTCAAGGGAAGATAAAGATCATAAAGCTTTTGTAGGAATAGTTTTAATGTCAGCACAAATAGGGCCAACATTGTACAACCTGGATGTATGCAGACTGCAGTGGAGCCTGGTGATTATTTACCTGGAAGGGTACGTGCACTGAGGACTTCACACACACGCTAATTATGATATTGCCTGGATTGTTGTACTATGCTTTGACTACAGCAATGGGAGTGTGTAACGTTCACTCAACACACTGTCACAATTACTAATGTAACATATACATGAAGAGCAGCCCTTGTGTGGGCCCTTAACTGGCAACTCAGCCAATCGCGTCTTCATCATGAATTCCAATGTTTGAATTTGTTTCTGTGTGCCGACATCTGCTCCATTAACTCGTGTTGATTTGGTGTATTAAGTGTAAATTCAATAATTACCTGACACCTTCCTGATTAAGGCCGCACATTATTACTAACATGTGTGAAGTGTATGTTTGTGTTACATCATGTTAAAAGAGGGTTAATAAATTAGGTTCTTCAAAAAAAATCCCTGTCATTCAACCATTTAAAACTGCATTTCTATAACACAATTAGAGTAATCATTGAGATATACTGTGAATAAACAATCTAATAACGTATACCATACTGTACCATTTCAATTGAAGTAATATACAAATACTTAAAAAGAAGATTGTAAAAGGTACATAGAGATATGCTTGTGGCTGGTGGTAATAACTAAACACATTCATATCCAACTATTAATGATTTGACTACTTTGCAAACAGCAGTCCCATCAGGCTCATCCAAGGACTTTTTCCGATATCTCAGACATTTATGAAGGTTACCCTTAATTAAGAAGAGCTGGCTTCTTTTCTCCTCATTCTGGGGATTGGCACAATGCAATTATCACAACAAAAAAGGTATCCAATGCCAGTATTTCCTTCATATCTCAACATAATGAACATGGCTTGAGCATAGCTTTGAAAAACACTTCATATCAGTGAATAGAATTTCAAGTGATTCAATGCCATGCATGTTTTAATGGACTCACCTGTGTCCTGATCACAAATCTGCTCGCACGGCTCGGTAGTCCTCTGGCCGCAGTAGTCCAGCACCCACTGTGTGGACGAATTGGTCTGATAGTAGAGAGTTAGCTTGGCTGGGTTTAGCCAATTAGAAACATCCAGGAAGCTGCCCATGCTTACCACAAAACTACTTCCTGAAAAAAAAAACACAACACGGAATTATTTAGCTTGTAAAAAACAATAAAACGGTTAAAACAGACTCAATTGTTTGGCATTTTGAAAGGCTCTTTACATGGTTATATTGCAAAATCAATTGGAGAGTGTTTTGTCTTTTGTTTTCACTGTAATTTCAATCCCCCTCCTGACTGGGCTGAATTTAAATGAGAAAATTAAGACCTATAACGTATGTATTTATGGGATTTCCTTGGTAATTGCAGTAGAGGGGGTAAAAGAGTTCCACGAGTCAATCAGTAAATGCTATGCTCATTGACGCTGCCTTACCTTTCTTTCTTACTGCTCCCCGACCAATCGTTAAACTCTGATCACTGAACAAGATTATCCCTAATTGATGCCAAAGACTTTTAGTTGCAAAGAGAGCAGAGGAGATTGTGCTTCAGCCCTTTACTGAACACAGAGATTCAGCTATATTATGCGAGCAGTGATTGGTTGAAGTAAACATTTCTGTGTCAAAGTAGAAATGTACTTAAAATAACAGAAAAGGACATAAAGATGGGATCCACAAATGTAATCTGAGTTATGAGGGGAACTCCTTTGAGGGTGGTCTCCAGGCTTTATTTTAAAGAGAGGATTAGTGCGGATGGAAAAGCTTAGACAATAGCCGGTAATCAAATCTGAGTCACAGGAAAAGTCCAATGCCCTGCAGTGTTATGCAGAGGAGAGATATCAAACAACCCATGCAGAAAAAGCAAGGAAATCCCAAGGCTCATTTATGTATTTTTCTTAACATTTGAGTTGTTCCAAATTCCTGATCGAATAAATAACCATTTGCCTCCTCCTACACAATTGAAATCACCGGCTGCTTCTTTTTGTTTGACAGTCAACAGTCGCACAGGGACAGTCTGACCCAAAGAGCCTTCCAAAAATACAGCGATATTTGAACGTTTTATTTTCCGACAACCTGGCAAACACGACTAGAGACACTCATCTAGACCACAAACAACCCTGTAGTGTTGCTTTTAAGTACATATTGCATTGTTTTAGACGTTATTTAACTGCACATCCAGAGTGGATTAAAGTAAGTGCAAAAGTGTCTGTCCGATTATTAAGTAATAAAAGATTGATCAATGAAGATGTTTCAATAAATGAGCTTTCTTTGTTCCTGATATGAAATACAACTTAGAAAAGACTTTTTTTTTAGATGTTTTGCTGTAAATACAGTTTTCTTGTTTCCACACTCACAGAAGTCATGATCTAAAATTGATCGGGAAATATTGTAAACATTGAACAATCACAGACCAAAACTCCCTTATAAACAATGGATTGTGTTGCTATTCTTTAAGTTTCCACTATCCACCATAGTGCCAACAAGGTCAAAATACATACAACTCTTCTTAAATGGCATTCCTAAAAGCATCCTCCAGGACAGGCTGACCAAAGGTGAGCATAATCAGGCCTTTTCCTGCAATACAGCAGTTAGGGAACAGAATTGCCAGGAGCTCTCATTTGCTGAGGAGAGGAGAAATGTAACGGTCTCAGCTCTCGCAGTGAGGAGGCAATTGTTAGATCATGGGTTGGTTTATCTGGGAGGAAACCCCTCCTGAGCAGTTTGTTCGCTGATTGCCGACAATTTCACTGTGCATATTGTGAATGGAGTGAAGAAGACTGGGGGAAAATTATTTGGTTAGATGAAACCCCTTGTTTTAATTGATTTGGGAACACATTTGAAGTAGAAAACATCTCACACCTGTTTTATGGCAACGGAGATAATTAAAGAAACGGCACATCTGGCAGTTGGTTATCTATCCAACAAGTTGAAAACATTTACCACCAAAATAAGTCTTTTACGCTGACTGTCATAATTATTTTCTTATTTTGTTGTTGCTGGATTATTGTTTTTTATATTTGCGTTGCATGGCATGGCGTTTGAGTAACAGGATAGACACATAACTACATGACGAAGATTATTACTCTGATACTATTACTAATGTGTTGTGAGGGACTTTACATGAAATCAAACTGGCCCTGGCATTACAGTATATCTATTTTGTGTGTATATCCCTGTTATCTGAGAACACACATTTTGAGCAGCATTTTCATCAATAACATTGGACACATGATACAGCTGCTGTTGTACAGTCCTGCCATTCTGGATTCACTCATCAACCTAAGTTCCGGTGAATAAAATACCTTATATTATTATTTTGCTTCATGCTGTTTTTAAGTTTCGCTGACAAACCACTAGAACACGCACAATCAAAATTACACTGCATCAATGATGAGAAGAGAAGTTTCTTTACAGGAAAGTACAACAAAAAAAACCTTGTTCTGCATACAGGAAGGTTTGCTGGCACATTTTAGCAACAATATACGCACTCTTCCTCGGCCTGCCGTAACTCATGATTTATCGTACCATAGCATTTTAGTTTCTATGCCTGGCCATTGCTGTCCTGACCTAACTCATATTGATATGTGGCTTACGAGTTTGGATTGCCTTGTTTGTTTGTTTGTCGGATTTGTGTGTTTGCTGTGTGTGCCTGACTGCTGCCAAGTGTATGCCTGGCAGACTAATGGGTTAAGCCGCCTTTTATCACATCTGCTCTGTGTCAGGTTTCTGGTTTTCTGAGTCCAATTCCAGTATACACAAGTTTGCAGAGGAACAACTAAAGTAAAACACCCCTGCTTACAAAGAGGAAATGCTATATTGAAACACACAACAAATACAGTAGATGGCGTTCTGTGTCTTAGCTTTAGTGTTTCTAAAATGTAAAGTGTATCCTGAAGGTGGCACTGAAATAAAGGCCATAGAGTAATTCAAATTTAAATAATGAAATTCCTGGTGATCGTGAATATCATTAAACTCCTACCTTTCATTTTTTACATCTTACGTCAATGGTTAAGAACTGAGCATCTAGTCAGAGGTCACCTCAAAAGAGCATCTGAATGTTCGAGAAAAGTTTTCTCCATGTCTCAAAATCCTCCCCAGTTAGATACGGTAAAGCAAAGGCGAGGAGGTCAGAAAACAAGCAATCAATAATAATTATACAGGAATCAAAAATATCCATAATACTTCTCACAACAAACTGACTGACGGTTGAATACATAGCTTGCAATGGACAGCCCATCAATAGACCGTTTTTTTGACACTGAGGCTAATACTTGAGCAAAATTGATGCCTGTTAAATAGCCAAAATTGTTGCCAGGTTTCACAGAGGGTGTTTCAGTCTGCAGAGCTTTATGTCATGCTGTCAGAATTCAGCAGATAAAAGGATAACAAGTGGTCAAGGGGTCTTGAAGTGACGGAGATATTAGAGAGTATAGCCTGCAGTAGGTGATGTCACACTGTCAGGTGTTATGACAGAAGATGACCCTGACATATACCTGATAAAATACCCAGAGGGAGCTGAGTACAGAGTGAGGGAACATCACTGAAATGTACATTTGCCATTAAGAATCATGAAACCTCAAATAAATCTCAACTATGGTGACGTCCCTGTGAACAGATTCCATTTTGACTTAAGCTTGTCTTCATTTAGTCCATTTAAATGTTTTTATTACAGCTCAGAATCATTTCAGATTAAGACATTATAACTGTATTTAAAGAATGTCTGTACCGGAGTCACGAAACAGGTCGGGATAACCCATTCATTTCTAACCTATGAACATATTTTATTAGAAAATGTGAGTGCCAGAAATTCTCTTGAATAACTTTGTTTCTAAGAGAGGGACTTGCAAACATTTTATTATGATTTGAAAGAATCCAGTAATGCTCTGCATGGAATAGAAATGTGGGAGTTAATCATAACACCAACACTTAACAATATAACTCTGGAAATAAATCCACACCACTAAACATTAAGACTTTTGCAGTATATTGGCACGTATTATATTTACAGCTGTTAATTGCACATGTTATAAAAGAGTTCTGCGGAAGTTGAAGTAGTGTGTACTGTTGTGCTTTTCTTGTGTGTGTGTCATACAAATTGCGTGGGCGGACTAAAAATGAGGCCCTGGCGGCAAGAGCACCTGATCGACTGATACGTGAATGCTCTCAGAGATATGGCAATCATTAGTCAAATTGCCTCAGCTCCTCATCCCCTCTTACTTCACTTAACCCCTTGCAGGTTTTCCATATTGGCTTCTCTTACCTCCCAGCAAGGTTTATACTGTGGTATCTTGCCAATACACGGAACCAATTTACAATCATCCCAAGGCCGAAGAAGAATTTCAAACACTCAGTAAGACACTCTCTAGGCAGTTGCCTGGACACCGATATACTTGATTATCCTGAATTTATATTTATTTGACAAATCATCTCCTGTCTCCATCCAATGTATGTGGTCACATCTTTTTTTAAATCTCTTCACTGAACGCTCTCTGTGCATAAACAAAGAAAGATGCAATCATTCGTTTGCGCGCACTGCTCTTCATCAGTCTGATAGCTCAAAAAGTCATCCAGTTGTTTGTGGTGACAATAAATCATTGTTTTTCCATTGGGGGCTTTCAGTGTGTGGGCGTTATTGTCCTGATTGTTGATCATTCTTTTGGTTCCAGCACATGATTAACTTTTTGTTGGATGGATGTCTTTTGTAGTTTATCAGTCGTGCAGAAGGGGCAGTGACATTGAAAAGCATCGAGATTGAAAACCACAAATCATGGCTGAGAGGGTTGAGATTTTACTGCAAGCCATTTGTAAATAGAAACAGGGGAAGCATGCAAAGCTTTCCCTGGTGCATTACATGTTTCTTCTAACAACAAAACAACACAAAATATCATTCACCACTCAATAACAGTGTGTGATAGACAAATGCTTATTGCAGTATGCAGAGGTGGGAAGTAACTAAGTAGATTTAGATAGATTTACTTGAGTTACTTACTTTAATTGAGTATTTCCATGTTATGCTACTTTGTACTTCTACCCCACTATAATGCAGAGGTAAATGGTGTACTTTTACATTTATTTTGTAGCTTTAGTTACTTTGCAGATCTGGATGATAATGTAAAAAATATAATCAACACTTAAATCAGACTTTAGTCCCAATTCACAATCTACCCTGCAGTATACACAGTAATTAAAACTAGCTGCAGCTTTACCAGATTTGATAACACTTTAATGCATTAGTGATTATAATAAAAACATATATATTATTCTGAAATGTTGGGTACTTTAAGTATATTTTGATGAAAATACTTTTGTACTTTTACTTGAGTCACATTTTGAATGCAGGATGTGTACTTGTAACAGAGTATTCCTACACTCTGGTACTTCTAATTGTATTCAAGGACAAGATGAAAGTACTTCTTCCACCTCTGCTAAGCTGCTTGAAGGAAGACTGTATCTGAGAAAATACAAAAATAGTTGTTGACGGATCATGACATTACAATAACATGCCATACAAATATGTATCCTTTTCTAGCATTTAACACACAATTCAACATTGCCTTGGGCTCTAAAAAGTACAAAAGTAATTCCACAGTCTTCCTCACCAAGTTTCATTCTGATTCATGTTTGTAGTTTCAACTATTTGTTTCCCTTCCTTTCTTTTTCTGTAGTTTGTTGTATCTTATTAATGTTTTTAAAATAAGTGTGCCCCAAAAAAGTATAGCAATAATAGTGCAGTAGAAAAACAAGAAGGCTAATGGCCTTCAACTTTAGTTTCCATTAGTTGAATATTCCGCCACGGTTTAACGTTTTGAACTTACCATCTGCAACAAAATGCTCAGGCACATGGAGGGTAACCTTGACAGTCAGGGGGCAGGACTCCTGCGTGGCGTAGACAATGGCAATGACACATGTGCTGATGGTTATCAACGTCAGGGTGACCTTATTTAGAGGACTGTGCGGGAGGCCTGGAGGCAGAGAAAGAGAAAAAAGGTAAACAGTTTTTACAGAAGCCCTGTTGTTTTTGATCAGGGTCTCAAACAGATTACTGTGTCTGAACATCCTACATAGAAAATACTTTTTCACACAGCAGATAAAACAAACCTAAAGCTAAACCCCCTACTAAAGCACTGCTCTTTGTTGAAAACAGCCGCTGAATCACCCTCAATCATTGTAAATGCAGTTAATTGTACACCTGATACATTAATCTAATGCTGGTTCAGGTTTGCCCTGAGTAAATAAAGGATAACTTTACCCGAGCTGCTGCATAACAGCCCAGAATCATTTGCAGGCGTGATATATGATCTTATTGCCACTGACAGGGTTATAGATTGGTTGTTTTGGTTGCCCTTTGGCTCTGTCAGGACTCCCATTTCCAAGCTAGATACAGGGAATTAAATTAGCCGTTTAACCTCTGTCTATGGATATTTATCATGGGAGGACTCGACATGTTGAAAAGAGGCTCTGGATGTGATAGCACCGGTTTGGAACACTGTTCTTACTAGATATGAACTGGGTACAAATATCACACAAAGCTGCCGCCTTCAGAAAATGTGTGAACAGCTTCTGCCTGTTGTTTATCTTGCACTACGCAGGTTTGTTTTACAAGTCAGTATTATTATAGGCCTAGACTTGTTTCTCTTTAATAAGCCAAAAACTCCACTATTTGAAAATTATTAGTGTAAGTGTAATTCAAAAATATTGCTTATTTGCATATTAGAGTTTTGATCAGTGGAGGAACACACACATCCAGATGTTTAACATTTTCCAACCACATATATTTGACCAAAATATACAATTGATCAAACTGATTGAATTGCAAACATTTAATTATTTTCTTTTTTTTTATGACTTGCAAAAGAAGAGTTCTGCAAGTTAAATTCAAAGTTTGGAAGAAACAAAATGCAGCTCAAGGTCAAAATCAGGGAGAGAATGCTAGGATAATTTACCCTCCCGATCTCAATCACGTCTTGTACAATCACGATGTTTTGAAAGGACAGGAACAACAGCTGTCCCCAACAAAAGCGCTGCTAATCCCTTTGGGCTGTGGGGGTGTTACTGGGCTTATGAAGGGTCCCTCAATTACTATAAAAGCCTACTGAGTAGACAAAAGGATGTATGCTCACGATGGCAAACACTTACTTTATAGCAATTCACTCATACACTCACAGAAACACACATACAACAATACACTAGTGAATGTAAAGTAAAATGCATATACAACACAGGGCCACTCTGAAGATAAATGTTTAACGTACACTTTATTCCTTCCATTTATTTCCCCCTTCCCATCTTCCAGAGAAAGCACAGCCTTTTTACACAGGCGATAACTTTAACACAGTTCACGGTCATAGGTTTAATCTCTTTCCCATTCATGAGCTTTGTTCTAATACAAATAAATATAGAGTCTATTTATTTATTGCTCTTTTAAGCTTTATCTGTGATTAATTGCATTTCCAAAATTCCACAGCCGATACATAATTCCTTGGTACTCTGTTTGCAAGTCATTCTGAACTTAATTCATTCAAATTAGGAACATTTCAACCTTGGAAATCTAGTTATAACTGTGGTTACTGGATGCCCTGAAGCATTTTTTTCCAGGAGAGAACTACGAATGTAGATTTCAGTGTTGAATGTTAATCATTGGCAGAACATAACCAGCCTTTTAAAGTACAACAGCAACATGTTATCGAGGCTTTATAACTAAGCAAACACAATTACACAGAAAAACCCTTTATTTCATTTATTTATTTATTCTACCTCGGCACATCTCTTAATAACTATACAACGCAAATGAATTTCACTTTGCCAAGAAGTTATCACTTGTTTTATCTTTGGGGTTGCCACAACACATATTGAAAATAATGTTTTTTGAATAGTCTAGACTAATTTTGACATAAAACTGTAATTTCAAAACACGGGAATCAAGGATATTGTCTTGCTTTCAAATTCCTCCTCTGCAGTTGCATTTAACAAATAGAAGTCAAGTCAAGTCAAACAAAGACGCAAACTAATACACTGTATCTCTCCTTTACAACAGTAACACAAAAGGAACAGACAGATGCAATCATTATTAATAACAATCAGATAAATATATGAGGCATGACTTTTCCTCCTCATCTGATACAGTGCTATAATGAACTGCAGACAGAGGATTAACATAAACACTTGGATTTAATTATTTCCAATCACTATTCTGAAACCCAACTTGGAGACTAATTGTATACTATATACTGTAGCGAAGAAAAAAAATCATGCATCTCATCAAAGTAATGTGACTCAGCTTTAGTCATTACTGAGCCTTCATTAACATCAGCTCATATGCAGTGTCTGCTTTGAGTGTCATTGAGCTGCGCCATGAAACCGCACTTCAAACCCCACAGGGGACGTGCATGACTCCTTCCTACTTCCAGCTACGCTGACGATACCAGAAGTGTCTGGCCTCATTTCACTCAACTATAGCCTCATATTTAACCAGAGTACGGGTGGAATATATTTGTTTTCTAAATGTTTTATCGTATTGTATTACTTCTTGGCTTTGTTGCCTTCTCAGCAGTATGCAGTGGGTAAGATGGTACCCCAATGTGGAAGATAATGTGTTCAAAAAGTAACACATTTATTACAATACAGAAAAAGGTACATCTGTACTCCGGCTCACCTTTGCTGCGCCTTCGTCCTCTGTGCTGTTCTGTGTAAAACTTCATCTGGCTGTCGTCTTCGGGCTCAGAGCCTGATTCCCCTTGAGGACCAAACACACCTCCAGGCGCTGGCAGTGAGATATGAGGAGGAGAATGGGAAAAATGGAGAAAGAGTCAATCAATACCATATTTTTTACAGGTCTGAATGTTACATTGTTAACTAGTATGGAAAACAATATAACACATAAAAGCAGCATAAGAAAGAAACACAAGTTAGTTAGTATGTGAGAACAAGACTGTATAAAAGTAACAACACAGGTTAGTCATGAGAGTGATGGACTTCAGATTACATTAAAAGTCAAAGTATTTAAAATGCTAACCATTCAGAGCACCTAATCCAGTTAATGGATGCACAATGTTGTCATTAGTTCATTTTTGCGTTTTCAAATGAACATGGATTAGTTAAACAACAGTATACATTCCAGATGGCAATAACAGTGACACATTGGTCTAATTCAGTATGGGCAAGTATAAAAATATTTCTCCTGTGAACCAAAAAGCAGTGACACAATACCAGTATGCTGTTGAGTTATTATCCTTTTTTTAAATGTTCTCCTTTCAAATAGCTTTGCCCTTTTTCCTTGACTGACAGATGACTGACAATAAATAAGGGTTAGAAACCAGAGTTGGGGTTATTGTAATGCTGTAGTTGGAGGATGGGAAAGAAGTAATTGTCGTTATTATAGGGGACTCATTTGTAAGGTCCATATGTGGTTCTGAAACAGAAACACAACAACAACAACACAATGCATTTGTCCTCTGTAATGTGGCAGCCATTTACCTCCTCATGTGCTTTTCAACATCTATAGAGATGTTAAGAAGGCCACTGCTCTCCACACTATGCTGTTCCCGCACGGCTGATCTGTTGGCCAGTGTGGGTAATTTGTCCATTGTTACCAAGTCTTTGGAGATCAATTTGTTTATCAAATTGGGTCACATCCCCAGAGTGTGTGCGTGTCTGTTTTTTAAGTCAGAGAGTTAGAGTGAGGCTATGAGAGTTAAGAGGCTTTATTTGTACGGCGCTGCCACTTCCACATCAAAACACACATCCATGCTAAATGCAAAGGGGCTGCCTCAAAGTGATAATTGCTTGGGATGTGCAAGGTGTAAAGCCACTGATGGATAAATAGGTAATCTAAAATAACCTAAAGTGTTTGCGGATGGCTTTGAACGGCATTCTAAGCCTGATATTAGGGGTGCACCAGAGAGTTTCTGTTAAATATGTTTGTTATTGTATTTGTTTTATTCAGCCAAAAGTCACACCCTAAATGGCTATGCTAATAGCATCCATTCATTTCCTCATGGTTGTACATATGTTTTGCTTGTATAATCCCCAGGATCACAGTGATTACACTTCCTAATCTTGCAGAGTGGAAAGGGGATAATGGGCAGAGAGAAAATCAATGTTTTTTCTCTTGACTATAAAGGAGCCTTGGAAGAGAAATATTCCTTCTGTTGACAGCAAATTAAAAGCAAGCATGGAAACATAGAATGGGTGTGGTGTCAAACCCTTATCCATATCATGTTACGTTAGTTGATAATGGCTCATAAATATGTACTCTTTACTACTGTAAGAGGAAGAGACCCTATCCCTACAGGGATTAGTCATACTCAGACCTCTAAGTGCTGTCAGTTGGTAATGGTGGCTTTCATGATACGTGATCTTAAAAAGGTAGCCATTATAGAGGTTGGATATTACATAGAGTTGCATATTAATTTATTTGACCAAAGTCAGACCATTGCCTGTTCTTATCAATCATCTGCTAAAGGTTTGAATGTGTAACAAGTAAATATATATTAGTAAAAATTATATACTCCTACTTACTTATTCCAGGTGTCTGAAGGAAAAATGACAAGACACTTATTTTTTGTAGCTATATCCAAGCCTACAGTTTAAAAATAGCAAGGCTTACATAAGGGACATTCAGCTTTCTCTTATTCAAGTTTTTAAAAAGTCAAACCTCCCTCATTAAAAGCACTTTATTGCCAACAAAAGAGCAACATATTCTCTCTTCATTGTTCACTGAACAATTTGCACGGTCATAATTCCTGTGCAACTCTGGCGCAATGCAGGTAACATTTCCTTCTCTCCTCACTTTATAAACATTAAGTCTTAGCTCGTGAAAATATGCCTGCACCATAAAGATTTGAGACATGATTAAAAGTTCTATTAACCCGGTGTAAAATGTGGGTATGGAAATCTGTAGTCATTCTTTTGGTCTGGTGCACTTAAGCAGGTCGAGAGGCGAGTTGGAGTTTGAGTGCGAGAGTCTGGCAGTGTTTGGAGAGCGGAGCCAAGGCAATGTGGTGTAAAATTGGTTCTGAATTTATGCATCGTGTTATAACATGCACAGAGAGGTGTAAAATGAGACTGAGAGAGAAACAGACAAGACAAACTAATATGTTTTTCAAAAGGAACACAGTTGTGGACTCAAGAATCAGCATCAAACATAATCAAAAACATTTATTTGTTTTAATCTCATGGACAAATGGCTTCATTTATTCAATCAAAGCAACACTTTATTTTGTCCATGATATATTCTAATTCTGTCATTTCATTGTATTTATTGCAACTATACTGACCTTTTTTTCGCAATGAATTTATTTTCAGCAGATCATCTCCTATCTCACCAATAAAGGCATCATTTCCAAAAAGTTTTTTTTCTGGAAAATGTAAGGTGTTTATTCCTCACAGGCTCACACATCAGAACGTGATGTTTGTGTTTGCAGTCCTTGAGATAGGAATTGGAGAGGTGCTTCTTGCCTGAACTTTAAATCCCATGTGGCTTGCCTTTGAAATAATCACTCGCAAAAATCATCAATGTGATTCATGCAGTCTTCACTTCTGACTTGAACCCTGAAGAACTTTGAGAGGGAGAATAAGTGCTTTTTGATTTGAGAAAAAAAAAGGAAATGCCTCACAGTGAAAAGGTAATAATATTGCCAATCAAGACCTGGCTGATCTTGCAAAAGCTCAAACAAATAAATAGCATCAAATGTTGACGTATGCTTAAAGTCTTGGTCATAATATATGCTGAGTTGATATGAGTAATTGTGATAAATGTAATCTGAGAACAGAGGTGCGGAATACAGAACGTGTGGCATCATATTATTAAAAGCTCAAACAATTGTGCGCCAGAGTGCTTTCAAATCAAAAATCAAAACAGCAGGGCTATAAAAAATAAAATGATCCAAATTATAAATACTGGATAGAGAGGAAAAAAGTATCATAAATGAAAGAAGAGAGCGAGAGCTGTTTTTTTTTGCAAGTTTGAGAGTTACCATGTTTACAGTCTTTTTAGTAAAGTCTTGGTCACCCTCAGGAGAAAATAATAACCCAAAGTTGAAAATGGGCCGCACTTAATCATCCATGGCTGAACTTAAGTGTGACTGACATATCAGCGACATAACCAGGAGCATTTAGGGCCGTGGGAGTTATCAATGAAAAATATCCTTCTGTACCCAAGGAATAAAGGCAAGGATATATAATAATAATAATAATAATAATAATAATACATTTTATTCCAAAGCGCTTTTCCAGGTGCTCAAAGACGCTTTACAGTGGTTTGATATTAAAACAGCAACACAGCATAATTCACAAATTAAAAGCTAGTCATAAGAGGTGTGTTTTGGTCAGTGTTTTGAAAGTGGGGAGGTCGGTGCAGTCTCCGATGTGTTGTGGAAGGGAGTTCCAGAGGGTGAGGGTAGCGATGGAGAAGTCTCTGTCCCCCCAGGTTCGGAGCTTGGTTCGTGTGGGGATAGAGAGGAGGTTCGCTTCTGATGAACGAAGGCTGCGGGAGGGAGTGTAGTGGTGGATCAGGTCGGTGAGGTAGCGGGGGGAGGCCTGGTTATTGAGAACTTTGTGTGTTAGCAGAAGGATTTTGAAGTGTATTCATTGATGGACAGGGAGCCAGTGTAGGTTTTGAAGGATGGGGGTGATGTGGTCTCTGGAGCGGGTGTGGGTGAGGAGGCGGGCAGCGCAGTTCTGGATGTATTGTAGTTTATTTAGAATGTTGGATGATGAACCATACAGGATGCTGTTGCAGTAGTCCAGTCTTGAGGTGATAAATGCGTGGATGAGGGTTTCAGCAGCCGGGAAGGAGAGTGAGGGGCGGAAGCGGGCAATGAAGAATATTGAATATCCTAAAATTGAAGTAGGATCACGTTTTGTGGCTTTGATTAAGTGAATGTGGGGAGGACATTTTCTGTGTGGCAAAAAAACACAAAACAACTTAGCTTTGGCTATTTATTTTAAACTAATAACCCTAAAGAGCCCCTATATGAAAATAGAAATGGAAAATATGCCCTCACTTTGCAATAAAACTCTGTAAATATTAAGCACAAAAAGGTTGCCACCATGCAGGTCAAGGACCAATTCATTGCTCGCCCATATTGGCACACAGACAATCAGAGCATAAATTAGCCTTCCATTATGTTTGCACTTTTTAACCTGCAACATATTGGAATCTTTTTTAGCTAAAGGATGAAATACAAGTGCATATTGTTGCAAGTAAGATATACAAGCATATTTAGTAAGGCTGCAATTTCAAAGCATAACAAATAATCCCAATCCAAAAAAAGGTATGTGCAGTATAAATAAATACATTGATTTCTGAGGTAAATAAAAAACTGATTAAATGATGGAAAAGATTGAGCAAATACTTGACTTGGGCAACACAATGTCAAATATGTATCAGAGAGAGCTATTGCCACAGTGTATTAGCAGCCCAGTGAACATCCAAATCAATTTGAGGTTTAATACTTACAGTCGCAACTGTGTACCCTCTTTGTTATAAAATGATCACATATTGCTGCCTGTCTATGTCTGTGAAGCTTTTGTTCTTTTGTGTTTGAACACATTTGGTGCTGCTGCCTTGAACATCTTCTGTGATGTGTTCACCTTTTCTCTGCTGTCATGTAGATTTGAACAAAAGGCGGGTCAGTTAGAGAATCAACGCCTTCTTTAAATAGCAAAATTTCAGAGACACTAATAATTAAAGCTGAAGAATACAAATAGGTATTATACGCATGACTATTCAAGTACAAAATGGATAAAGCAGAATTTATCGTGACACAAAAGGGGCCTGTGTGTGTGTGTGTGTGTGTGTGTGTGTGTGTGTGCGTGCGTGCGTGCGTAAGTGCGTGCGTGCGTGCGTGCGTGCGTGCGTGTGATCCATATGACAGGTGAATTGTTCTTCCAGGCTATGGCACAGGTTTGAAAAATAACACACACAAGAATACATCTGAAACAAGGTGCAAGAGTTTTTCAGAAATATTGCCCTGGGTATTTTCTATTTCACTGCTTCTCTTCCCTTTGCAGTCCATTTTCCTTTGTCTTGATGTTACTTTTCTCCAAACTGAGTGCCATGAAAAAACATCCACTTCCAGAACAGTAAGGCTAAATTCCAGCATGTCGGTATTACAAAACGTAATTACTGGGCCGTACCAATTTCACTTTCACAGTCCCTCTAACAGTTCCGATGTCAATAGATAATTTCACAGTCTTTTTCATATGCACATCTGTCTATCTGCTTTGCAACCATCTGTTTTGTTACAACACTGAATACAAACAAAACACTCATTTCCATGCCAAAAAGCTATCTTCTTTATACGCAGCTATTTCCAAAGTGTTATAAGTACCATGGTTACCTCCAATCAACACTTTGAAAAGGTGCAATACTTTCTGGGAAATATGCTTTATCCATTACATTCTCCTCACACTCACCTTTATTTTCTATTCTCTTTTGATAAGGCAAATGCGCCTGCTGTCATCAATAACATTCTCCTTCATGAAGAAAAGCGTGTTTTTCTGTGTTTAAAAGCATACACTCTTTGATTATAAAATCACCCCCCCCTTATCTCGCCACACCATCCACGACCCCCATCCAACCAGAGGTGGGAAGTAGTGGAGTACAAATATCTTGTTACTGTAATTAAGTACATTTACATCAAAGTGCTTTACATTACATATTACAGTACACATACCAGACATGTACTGTAAAAGTGAATACATCAAATTGGGGTGAAGTGTCTTGCCCAAGGACACAAAGTTATGTGTACTTTTTACTTAAGCACATTTCAGAGCCCATACTTCTTTACTTGTACTTGAGTAAAGAAGTTTAGTCATTACTTTTAGCAGAGTATTTTTAAACACGAGTATCTGTACTTCTACTTGAGTAAAAAAATGCGGTTACTTTTGCCATTTCTTCTTCTAACCCCCATCATTTCAGAAAATGCAGGGCAATGTTGACTCTGATCTTCTCTTTCTCTTCTTGTGAAGCCCTTTAGTCAAAGAACATAATTATTTGGTGGAGAAACATCTGGAAGATTTCCTTCAGCCGAACACTCTGGCCGTTTCTCAATCGCGAGGATGCTTGCTTGGTAGCAGATGTCTTCCGAGTCACTTCCTTCAGAAGCTAGGCAAGAATCCTTCCTGGCATTCGGAAAACGAAGAGTGGAACAGGCTAGCAAGTGTGCAGGTGTGCGTCATATGAGAGGCCCCGCCTTACATTTTCCGCCACAGATTTGGGGAAATTGGTCCGTGCGCAAAGCATTGTGGGGATTTTAAGGATGCAAAGTCTACCCATGTGCAGCCTCGAAATTACCCCCAAACCAAGGACGCGGTGGAATTCCAAGTATGCTGGAGATTGGAACAGTCCTTCGGCGGCACTCGATGACGTAGTATCCTTGAAATATTGGCTTGGAAGCCAGTTTCCTCGAGATTGAGAAATGGCCACTGTAATTTATCTTCTTTATATATGGGGAGGTCACTCTTACGGATAAATGCAGGGATGGCCAACCTTCATATATAAGGAGAAGGACTCACATGCACTAATATGCATGCACGGCACCAACATAGAGAATCAAGAGATTACAACACACACAGAGGGAGTGTTATTCTCTGCTCAGGACCCATCCACTTTCATAGCAAATAGTTGTTTGCTGGTATAATAATGGCTAAAATGTACCGAACTTTACTGAATTATAATATTAATAAAAAGTTGGCTCATTTAGCATCGGGGAAATTATTAATTGTGATAAACTGTGGACGTTTAATCATTGATTAATTATGTAATAGTTTCAAAATGTGTATTTTCCTGTATTCCAACTCAATGATTATGAATGTGTTATTGTAATACAGCAGTGCAGAAATGGGCTCACAAGAACTAATGACAGGAAAAGTTAGAGGGAGCTCATAAATAAAAATGAGACAAAACAGAGAAAGGGAAAAATAAAGGGCTCAAAAAAGTGTTGGAGGAAGCGAGAATGAGATGTCACATTTATAAACCGAAGCAAGAGTGATTTGGTGTTAAAAGGGTTTCAGGGGAAAGGTAAGAAAAACAGCGTGACAAGTGACTGCTGTTATACAAGGAGTAAAACACTCATACTAGAGATGTCAGAAAGTACACAGGAAAGAGAAAAAAGTAGAGGAAATGGTTATACAATCATTCCTCTAATGACATGGATTAGTTGAGGTATAGCAGGGAGGTGAGGTGATGAGTTCAATCTGAATAGCAAAAGCTAATCATCTTCTGATAGGTTAGGTTATATTCGGAGGCCACATGACATTTATCATAGTACTTTGACATACTGTATTTTACACTAGCACGAGCAGGTAATGATTCACCATATCTACTAAAATGATAGAATAAGATTCAAAGACCGCAAGAAACTCTACCATGGAATTCTTACCAATTTGTGAGTACTGTAGATATAATTGTTTCTGATTAAATGAATCATTTGAATACATTAAACTGATTTATAATGTATTTTTCAGATGGAGCCATGTGCTTTAACAGTATTAAAGGAAATGCACTCATGCATTTGAAATTATGTCACAACAACTAATAATAATGGTTAGGAATGATACATTTGTCTTTTTATGGCGAGTACAACTATTTTCTGTTTTTTCATAGTCATCTATTATAGTAAGAATTATTATTTATTTTTTTCTCTTTTGAATCTTTTGCTCAGGGTACTCAGTTATCGTTTTTTGTTTTCCCCATTTACTATGGCTTAAACATGAAAATAAATCTGAGTTTCAAATTGAGCATCTTACAAATATATTTATTATATTGAAAGACTGAAGGTGCACTGCCAATTATTATTCGCAAAACATTTGAGAAATATATGGGAATAGATATTTGCTAGATAAGTGGTTCCAAAACACCTGTGTATTTTCTTTTGGATTGGCTAAATTAGATGTTTTTAGTCGAACAAGAGCTGTTGCCTTCAAGTTCTGCTGGCTGAGCACAACTTATAATTAGCTGTGGTAAAGCACAACAAGATTAATAACAAGCAGGCCAAGGAACCATTTGAATAAAAGCAAACAAAAAATATACCGGTCAAGATTGATTCTCACAGAAATGAGAAATGTGGCTTCAGCTGCCAGGGCGTTAACACTGCCAATAACTGTACATAGAAAAAGCAAACAGTTATCTTATTCAGGTTAAATTTATATACAGACAAACAAGAAGCCAAACAAACAAACAGTAAGTACATACACAGTGGGTGAATGATGTGCTGGATGCCTGTCTCGGTACCTCTACAGGAGTGCCAGAATGTATGGCAGTGCCAAGACGGCTGAAATGAATAGTGTATGGATTGTGCAATAAATTATATATAGAGGTTAGCTACCGTACAGCATCCATTGAGTTGAACTGCCTATACAGTCCTCCTCACAAACACTTCAGCTGGGCAGATCTTGCCAGTTGCTTGAATCTGCATGGGTACCCTTATTACTCATTATGTATAAAGGATATACAGCACGTTGCTTTCATACTACCTTTCAACTGTGGCAACCCTAATGCATCTGCCTAAGAACATTTTCAAACCTTTAGAAATGAAAAGGTTAAGTGTAGCTTCTCCTAGAATAACACACATATAAGAATACATGCGTGAGGATCAATAAAAGTGTGTAAGGGCAAGTCAGTTGTGAGAGGAACCATGTATCGCGGGTCAGCTTGTGTGTATACAAATACCGCTTCAGAGTCATTATGAGAGAGAACCGTGACTTATTAAGAATATGATGGTGTGCTTTGACAGCTGTGCACATGCTCGAATGTTCTTGTGTTCAGAAATACTATATGTGCATGAGGTTGTAGGTTACTCTCATTTGCTGCTTGCATTTGTGTGCATAGATGACTACCAGAACTTAAAATGGCCTCAGTGGCTTTTATAACTCTAAGCTAGACACACTATCTTGACTTATGGGCACTAAACTTACAGCTAAATGTCAGCTTATGGGTGCATACTATAGAATATATGCATACTCATGCTGTATGTATGTGACAATGTGCTTGCGAGTAATTTAAGCTGACAGCAAGTCTAGTCCCCACATAGGTCAGGAACTGTAATCACATTAAGGCACAGCTGCATTCAGCATTCATTTATGACGCCAGCAAGCAAGATAGTTCCAACTCAGATACAATAAAAACTGGCATTTGGATTCATACAAAAGTGAGAGTATGTAAATGTGCCATTTGTAATGCACGAGCCAGCATCTGAGAGGCTCCAAGAGCATTTTAGAAGTCATTTTTCTTTGGGTTGTATTTGCAGGAAAATATATTGAAAATGTATGCGAGTTAACATGAAACAGCTAGCAACATAACTGCATCCATTGAAACACTGACTAAGATTGAGATAAAGATAATTAAGAACAAGTTTTATGTGTGTAAATTATACATTTGCAAGTCTGATTTATGTTATAATGAATTGGGCTATATTCTGCTAACACTCAGGAATAACACCATGTATCTTAATTTATTCTGTCCATATATCCACATGTATCTCATGTTGGCACAGGATGACCACAGTCGTGTCACAGTGGTCTAGCTAGCCTCATCTCTCACCCATTACCCCCTCATGTTTCAGTCTCCTGCCACTGCTCTGTTTGCCCATCCAAAGTAATCCCAATCAATACTGT
This sequence comes from Notothenia coriiceps, assembly GCF_000735185.1. Lineage (NCBI taxonomy): Eukaryota > Metazoa > Chordata > Actinopteri > Perciformes > Nototheniidae > Notothenia > Notothenia coriiceps. The sequence continues at coordinate 6,549,752 of NW_011369945.1, forward strand.
TTTAGTCTTCTGTCGCATTGTGTATTTTTAAAAGCACGTACACACAATCATATTACACATAAACAGCACGGGCATGTTGAAAAGTTATTACAGAGGGCATCACAATAATAAGCCCTGCAGACACATTTTACAACCTAAATGTATGAGTTGCAACCTGTTATGCTGGAGAGAAAGGACTTGAGAAGGTGGGAGGCTTAACAAGGCACCACTTGGCTCTTGTACTCAAGTGGACTCAGTGTTTACACACTCACCTCTATATTATTTTATTGGTACTCTCCTAGCATCGAGTGTAAGCCTGCCAATTTAGAGCCACTAAGAAAATGGTACATCTCAGGAATTTTACATTTGCCTTTTAACGGTAATTTCAGAAGCAGTGGCCAATGGACCCCCACTGTATGTTGTTTCCTCACCTGTTAGCTAACATATTGTGCAGTGGTAACACCAGGGATGGCAGCTGTCATCCACAAAGGTTTGCCAAAATAGAGTATGAAAAACAATGGCCTCCCTTATTTTTGTCTTTTCATTTATTTGTGACATTTGCATGTTTTTCTTTTATAAGCTGACATTGATAAGATAAACTGTCTCTTCATTTATTTTTTTGTTAAACTGTTTGTCAGTCAGTGTGGAGGCATAAGCAGTGAATAAAACTCACGCTCAGTGTGTGTCGCTCTCAGCAGGTAAGCTGACTGCAGCACAACAATGTTGAAGCAGAGGAAACTGGAAGGTCATACTTATAACTCTTTGAGGTGAGGCTTGACTTTGCAGTTTGTCAGTACATGCATCACAGTTCCACAGTTACTTTGCGCCTTATTTTCGATCGAGGAAAAGATAGTGGATCTCGCTTTAAGACAGTCTGTTACTGTCTGCCTCACAGGGACTTAAAAGGTCAGGGTCTCTCCAGAAACGGATGATTCATGCTGTGTCCTGATAAAATAAAATCATAAAAGCAATCCTAAAATGAAAAGGAAAACACAGCAGGAAGACTGAAATAAGGGTTTGTATTGTCAATATATCTGGAAGAAGAAATAAGCCCTTTGATAAATGATGAATGCATTGAGTGATTTGCAGATGAAGGTAGCTTTGAACACAACGCTGAATCCTAAAATCTCAAAAAGAAGAAAAAGTGAGTCTAATATGCAAAACACATCAAACAATTATTTTAGCGTGATCAAGTTAACAAAAAAGGTACATACTTTTTTTTTCTATTGTGTCCACATTTAAAACACTTGTTATTGTTACTTACTGAGCAGCACTTCCCATCCCAATTAAAAAGGAGCTTGTCTAAAAGCCTGAGCCACAAGCAAATAAACACTCAATTTAAATTGTGTGTCTCAAATAAAAGCAGCATTATCAAGCCGCTCACAACATTTGTAAATTAGGTGTGTGTAAATGCACACACCTTAGACATAGCCATCAGTCAACAAAGCATTATTGTGAAAGAAGGTAGGGTCATTTGTGTTCCTCCTTCTTACGTGTTTGAAGTGTCATTTATTTTATGGTTGAGCACATAAATTATACAGAAACTTTATTTTACTATATCACTTATAACAATGGATGTCACTTCCCTTTATGGGTCTCAACAATACAATTCCAAAACATATAATAAAGAAGACGCTCACACTCGCAAATAACCAGCCTCCTTAAAATATATGCTTGTGCTGCAGGAAACATGAAAACATGTCCCCAGACTCTTTGAATCAAAGCTTTAAAGAGTGTGGTTAAGACTAATAGTATCAACAGATTATACTCAAAGGAAGGCTGCAGAGAACCATTCGGAATTTATTACCGGCAAATGTAACTGCTAGAACCTAAGCTGTTTTTGCTTGGTTTTAAGAAAGGACTTGAACGTGACCTGAATCAGAAATAACAAATTATATTAAAAAAAAGTTGGGATCACTGTGGGTGTGTTGCCAGTAATTAAATGATGTATGTTTGCGCAGTAAGCAACACTCTTACCCAATTACGTTGTGCTGACAGAGGTAATAGCTGTATAATTTATGTTCAAAGGAAACACTTTTTTGAATGCAAACAGCAATTTGAATACCACACCCCAAAGCCACATTATGTTTGTCAATGAGGATGGTGGCCATAGAGTCTAGGCTGGCATTCACATGTATCTTTGGTTAACTTTAAGCAACCAAAGCTTTAGGGAAATAACGTGTGTTTAACCAAGACCATGATCTCTAGTTGCTTTAAAGGTCTCCTTTTATGATATTTTTAGGCATATGTTATGGGTCTCAGATATATACTGTACATATATATGTCTATGATGTGTTTTACTCAAAATACCAAACAGATCATGCATTTTAGACATCCCTCATTTCCTTCTATGTAAGCCCTATTAGAAAATTGCTGATCTGTATCCTTAGCTTGAAAAAAAAAAAAAAAAAGAGGAGGCTTGTGCCTGCTCAGAATTCTACCGGAAGACTCTCCAGTACAGGTTAGCTCTGAGTGTTAGCGATGCTTGCTAATTTAAACAAAGGCCATATTATGTCAGAAACAGTCGTGCATTGTTTCTGATAGCAAAGTTTATGATAGTGCCGTGGGTACACATTTCCGATATGATGTCATATCGGACTCAAATCTGGATCAGCTCTGTTGTTCCCCCGTTTTTAGAGATTTGGGTACGGAGGGAAAAAAGAGAGCGGGTTTTGTTTTCTGACAAATGTTTTGAGTTTCCTGACACACCGGGGACACATATTTATGTATAAAACACATATAAAAGTGTGTGCAGTGGCAAACAGTTGTATAAACAAAAATAATGTATGGGATTGAGGGTGGGTAGAAAGTTACATCACAACCAAAATAGAGTAGCTTGTGTGTAGAGGGGAACATCAATTAAGACATATAACCTGCTTCAGCTCCAGCTCGGCGGGCCCACACATGGGCTCTGAGCAATGAGAAGCAGAGCACCAGCTGCTGCTGGAGCTCTCAGTCAGACAAGAGAGGCATGGCTGGATGTGACTGGATGTGGCTGGGATAACCCCCCCCCCCTCATCGCATTGATGTTTGCTCGGCTTTGCCTCAATGTGTCAACACTGGCAGCATTCTCAACCTCTGCCATACTTCTCTGAACAAACTAATAAATATTGTTCCTCATCATTAACTGAGGAGAATGACTGCACTCTCCACTGAACTTTGACCGTGTTCACTAAGAAGACTGCTTGAGTAAAAAAAACAGCCTCTTCAAGCAGGCATCAAGCCCCTCTTCTTCTGAAACGGGGGCATGCTCACACACAAGTGCTTGGCTTAGTCCAAATTGAGTGTGTACACCCCACTAAGCAGCTACTCATCTTCCTCAGTGCCCATGGTTAAAAAAATCTTGTGAAAAATTCATGGCAAAGTTTTGTACAAAGGATTCACTGTCTTCTGTAATGAGAAAACTCAGGCAAGCATCATACATTTTTTTAAGAGGAGAGACGGTTTACAGAGCAGGGACAATGTGTGGGATTAGAAATGAAATTATAACCCGGGGATATTGATTTGTAATGAACGAAATGCAGCTTGTGACACATTATTGAGAGCCCCATAGCTAGCCTCAGAGCTAATGTATGACTAGGTCGATATTGTAACTTTATTTTTCAACTGTTTTGTGTTTTAAAGTAGCTCTTCACCTATTTGGTTTAAAAAACAGGTGAGGATAATTTGTTTTTAAATTAAAGTTATGGAAGCACGGGAGGTACAAATTATGTTAGGATAAATGTAATTATGGTTTTGTGTAATGCAATATTTTTTTATTAAATGTTTCGCAATTGATAATAATGAACAATTATTATTATTATTACTATTATTGACAAAGAGGATTAATTAGATAACATATGTTTAGTTTGATGGATCAATAGACATATGTGTGACATTGTTGTATTTTGTTTTTGTCTGTAAATCTTTCACCCAGCATTCAAAAATATTGTCACACACTGTTTTCTGACTTGGCAGTAGATCAGCTATGGCCTGTTGTAGAGAAGCCTCGGGGCTGCAGACCCACAGCTGTAATCACTGTGTTTTGTCTGCAGGGAAGATTGAGGACTTCTGAAAGTGGAGCTGATCGGAGAAAACATTCAGGCACTATGGAACACACAGGCAATATTTTGCACACACACACACGAAATGCAGCTTGTGAGACACACACACACACACACACACACACACACACACACACACACACACAAAACGACTTTCATGTGCTACTTCAAAGCATCAATTAAAGGAGAAAGGCTAGATAATAACCATAAGGTTATCCTCACTGTAATGAACCACATTATTAGTTGTGACACATCAAAAAACTTCCACAGCTTCCAGCCAGCACATTAAAATACAGCAACACTCTAGCAGGGGACGGCATGCACAGAGGTGCATGAAAATAATGTGGAAGGTTGTTTAAGTGTATCATTTTGACAAAACCAGGAAGTGTTACGTTTTCTTTTTTTTTAAGAGTTGGATACACTTGAACATTGACATGTACATTATGCAAACATAGCTTTTCAAACGCTGACATCTCCTTTCAGAGAGCTATACTAAGAATGTAAAATCATATTATAAAATGCGTCTATGTTTAAGGACACTACAGTTTTTATGCCAACAATGGTTTCTGAGTGTACATAATTCAACATACAAAACAAATACTTAAGTGTCTTTATATGAAGCACATCATGGCATATTAAGATTCATTAATTGTCTTTCCAGAACACAGGTTTGCACAACAAGTGGTAATCCCTTTATGTGTCTTCTCGCAATTATCACTGGCCCCGTGTATCTCCTAATCCAGGGGTTTTCAATGTGTGGGAAAGTGAGCCTCCACTCAGAGAACATAAGAACAGCCGGGCCCCCCCTCCCAATTATTATTGCTGTTATTATTATTATTATTATTATTGTTGCTA
>NW_011369945.1:6554644-6574038 GCF_000735185.1 Notothenia coriiceps
AAGAACAGCCGGGCCCCCCCCCCCCTCCCAATTATTGTTGCTATTATCATTATGATTAGTATTATTGTTGTTGTAGCTATAATGCAGGGGTATTCAATTGCATTTCAAAGAGGTCCAGTAAGAGAACATGTCATTAAATGCTCTGTTTTCGCTGTCTACCTTTCTCTTTTTTGAGCACACCATTTGAAATGACTGACTGTTTCTCTCTTCTTGTCTCGTGTCCGTGTGTGTTTGAATCTATCGTGCTGACTCACTGACTGCAACAATTTGATTGGCTGAGTAGCGTCACCTCCTTAAAACATTAAATAATAACTTTTTTAAACCTTTTTATCTTTATTGGGCAGACCGGGACTAAAAATCAGCCCTGGAGTCTCACCCAGCCCAGCCCACACAAATTGGAGCACGCTAGTGAACTGACAACGGGTGGGGGGGGTGCTCGTCAGCTCGTGGCGACAGAAAAAAATAAACTAGAAAAAATCAAAGGCCGGTGCCGGTGATGACTGGCCATTCTGTGTTTATCCAGAACACACAGATGGCCAGTCTGCCCCTGGGTGGAGGTGAAGGAAATGAGCACTTTTACAGCCTTTTTGGCGAGGTGGGGGAACTCGGTCTCCACAGACTCTGTGGAGACCGAGTTCCCCCACCTCGCCAAAAAGGCTGTAAAAGTGCTCATTTCCTTCACCTCCACCCAGGGGCAGACTGGCCATCTGTGTGTTCTGNTGCGGAGGATGTGTGCCAGTATTATTTGGGTACTCGCGGCAATATATTGCGGGAGTACACCCGTCGTGACGTGTGTGGAGTAGGTAGGGGACCTCGCACATGCGCGGAGTACTCTCAGCCTCACTCTGCGTCGCCACACCTCCGGGGCGCGTCGGGAAAGCCAGGTTCCGTGTGGAACCCACGGAGTGCGGGACACATTGGTCGGACAGATAATTGGACCAAGCCAATTATCGTTGTCCCGAGCAACGATTTCGTGACCAAAATTGGACAGGGCCCAATTATGTAAAGGTCTCGCGCGATTAATTCGGCCGACGGTGATTAGCACAACTATCTCTGTCGTCCCGAGCGACGTCTTGGACCATGGACAACCATTATTTACTGTCTCGAGGCGCGTAGTGAGACAGACTCTATGCGGAGCATGTGTGCCGGACTTATTTGGTACTCGCGGCAATTGCGAGTAACCCAGGTTGACGTGTGGGGAGTAGGTAGGGACTCGCACATGCGCGGAGAACTACTCAGGCCTCACTCTGCGTCTCCGAGACCGCCACCGCACCGAGCAGTGGTACTTCTGGTTTTGTGTAGAGCTCGGTACACGCGGGCGAGAGTCTCAAAAAAGTATCGAAAAGAGGTCTCACCGTGCGCAAACAGACTACCTCGGTCTTACCTACTCGGTCCTAACGACTAGTCGTCTCTATCGCAGGACGTCAAGCGGAGAGGGAGGGGGTGTCAAGTTACCCTATGTCCTTGTGTGAGGACAAGAGGGTCTTTCGATACAGAACGCGAGGTTAGGCTCGACGACCTTAGGACAACTTTCTCCTATAAAGGTCCCAAGGAGTTTCCCTCCTTTCAGTCCCCAAAGTGAGGGCAATAAAAAGATTAGGGCTTTTTCTGACCCCCTTACTCTGTTAGGAGCTAGACAGTCATTAATGTTACGACTGCCTAGTTTGTCGCACGACCTTACAAAAGTGGTCCTGGCTGACCAAGTGAAGAGTGGACTTCCTACGTATGAAGGTGCATGGGTAGTAGGCTTTGTGTCCTTTCTTAAGGACGCAAAAGAGTAAAGTCCCTTATAGTCTGGTCTGTTATCAGACGGCAGGCCTATAAAGGACCGAGGAGCGTAAAAAACAATCTTCCGACCTCGGGTGATGTGTCTCCTCCCTACTCTCACACCAAAAGAGACCTGCTGGACGATAAACGACGCCAGCGAGGTCCCTCCTTCAGCGAAATGTCTGCAATGTAGAGCATAGCGTAGACAGTTTCGGACCCCAAAGTATTATTTAACCTTCCTTCTCGACAGGAGAAGGAGAGTCTTTAGCAAATAGACCCTCACCTTAATTTGAGTCGGGTCGTACTCTCGCGCCGAGAGCGCCGTCGCTCACCTCCTTGACTGTCCGAGAGGAGGCCCCACAGTGTTTGACGTGTGTCGGGAGGCACTGCGTCGAACGAGACGCAAGCCGCAGTCGACAGTGCAACGCTACTATGGGACGAACGTTCTCTTGAGGTCTCCACCATAGTAGTGACGGACGGATCTGCCGTTGCGGCTCGTAGAAGAAGTGTATACTCGACACAATAACACTGTGGGGTCTCGACAGTCATGGAAGTGAGACAGCGATAACGGTGGATGAGTACGGACCAGTCAAATAAGGTTGGGTCTATTTGCTAACAATTACATTGTCCCTTCACCTGTCGTGAAGAAGTGTGAGATAGTATCGTTGGGTCCCGAACTGTCTACGTATGCTCTACACTTTGCAGACATTTCGCGATTAGAGGCACCTCGGCTCAGGGCGTCATACCGTACCGAGTAGTGGTCTCTTTAATGCTTGTGAGAGTAGGGATGGAGACACATGTCGCCTGAGGTCGTGAAGAAATGTAGTTTTGAGGACACTCCTCGGTCCTTGTATAGGCCTGCCGTCATGCGTAACGAACAGACTTTAAGCCCTTTCTTGCCACTGTGTGCGGTCCTTTACTACAGAGTTGGACCAACTAAGAGCCTTTCTGCCCAAGTGCAGACCCTTCGTCACGGGTGAGCGAAGTCCACTTCCTCAAGTTGGACAGCGTCGACCAGCCTTGCGTAAGGCTCGGTCGACAAAACCAGCAGCGGCGTTACACATATTAAACTTGAAATCTCGGTCCTAAAGGGCCAGAATAACTTTCTCAATGAGCGTCTCGCGGTCAGCACAAAACTAAGCTCCTAATCGCTTTTAGTCTGGACTCACTTGCTGTGGGGAACCTGAAAAGAGAGAACCACTCCGTCGGGAAACGTATCGGGGGAATACGTTGTAAATCTCGCAAAGGGAGTTTGACAACAGTCGAAATACCCTTCAGTCATAGATCGAGAAGTCCCTCCTAGTCCCTCAACAAAGAGACAAGAAGAAACTGTGCAACTCCTGCCGCCTATCTCTTCCGTCCAGGACAGTAGTGCGAGGGACGACTAAGCCGCGACCGGACGTACGCGCGGGTAGACAGGAGTCTGTTTGCGGCGGTAGAAGGAGTCGCGACCTTACGTAAGTGGGACTCTTCGCGCGTAGCAGGATCTCGTTGGAGACCAGGACCATGCGAACAGTTACCAGCTGCTCGACAGTGTGAGCCGGTGTCGTACTACGAGGAGACGCAGACCCCCTAGTGGGCCTCTGTGGTACGCGTACGTGGTCTCCAGCGCATGTGCCGAGTGCTCCTTTAACCTCACCTTCTCCACCACGTCACGACGGGTATAATCCAGAAGTGCGACGAGTACACTAGTAACATAATCTCCCGCTACACATGCTCAGCACGAGAGCTGTCTTTCCTTAGGCGCTCCCGGGAGAACAGTTGACTCACTACAGCCGCTGTCCAATTTGTGAGCCGAAGACGTCGCCTCGCGACGACAAAATGGGAGAATAAGTTGTCCTAAAGGACAACCGTCGGCCGAATGTAAAACGAGTGCGCAGACCTAGTCGACCAATGACTTGGCAGTCTAGGGTCCACCCGCTGAGGCCGGACTGTGCGTTCTCTCGACGGGACAAGGGGAACGATAATTGAGCCCGGTCGCAATATTAGCCGGAGGTGCAAAAAGTGTGTCGCCCGGCTCCAGAACTTAACAAGGGTTCGCAAGTACGGCAGCCCTTCTATCCCCGACAAAGCGATACCGGTCCTGGCTACGCGCGTAATGAGCTGTACTCGTGTCATGTCGCGGTGCCCCTAACCTAACTCGTCTCACACACCGAAGAGTCATCGCGGGCGTACCCTGTCCCCGCGTCTGATTATAGTACGCGCGAGTACCCAATAATAGCGTTATCACTATCGAATCATCCTCGCTTCAGATATGCTGTTCTCCTTGATTCCGTCGCTGACATCGGGGTCAATAAAGATAGCCTCCATTTCTGGCCGTCCGGAAGATTCGCGCTCCGGGACGTGACCGAGATGCATTATCGACTTCTTAATAAAACCGTTCGCCTCGATCTAACGGGGCGGGCTCGGGAGGAAAGGGTCAAGATGATTGCCTTTCTTCCATTTTCGACGTAATGGTCGTCGAGTGGTGACCGTCGTTTCAGCGCCGCGCAATCTATGCGGCACCCGCAGACGGCGACCACGCTGACGGCATTGGACTGAGCGAGTATGCGGTGACAATAGTACCTAAGGCTAGGACCACTGTCCTATACGAGTCATGAACCCCCAGGTGCAAGTTTACTTGTTCACATGCTCTGTTTCATCGGTATTCTTAGTCATGCAGTATCATATAGGGTACTTACTGCTTTATCCCGACGCTAACGTGACCTGTGTACGCATAAAGTGAGTGCCACGTAGTACTTCCGTACCATTGATGCGAGTCCTCTACTCACCCTTCATCACCTACGTTATGGTCATATCAGGTGTACTCATCCGGGGCAATATTGCGTCGAGTACGCGCACGTATATACGTATGGTTAACACACAACATTCACATTGCATAAGGAGCCTTGAATAAAGTAAGAGAGCCTCCCTTACGGCAGCTCCGGAAAGACGTGGATGGACCCAAATAACTGCTTCAGTTTTAGTCGGGTACTCGTAGACGCTTCAGCTGTAGTGATGTGACGAGTTAAATGGAAAACTTTAGTTGGTCTAATTCACCCCGTTCGGCCGAAATTTATGGCCGAGAACGAAGGGAGACTCCGGAAAAGCGGCCGTTCGTCTTGGGTCCTTCCGCCCCCTCGGAGTGAGGGGAAACTTGAGCGACGGCCTCCTTGGGACAAAAGGACCCCCCACCCCCGGCCCCCCTCGCCCTCTTGCAACCCTTTGCCTCGGGGGACTTCTGGCGGCTTCCGCTCAGGAACTGCGGCGCCCTTCCAAACGGACCACCCCGCAGGAGAGGGCGGACGCCGGAAGGGACACCGGGCCGCACCCTTTGCGGGCGCCCGACGGAACCGACCCGGCCACACGGGGCGACACCCCGGCGAGGTCGGTTCCGAACCCCCCGGGGTCGGGCTTGGTACGGGACCGCTAACGGGGGGGGCAGGGGAAAAGGGCGCCGCAGGAAGTACTGAGGTGGGTACGCGGGCCACCCTTTGGACCCCAGGGATTGTCGGGGGCAATTTGCCCGACTAACCTCCGCAGGGTTCATTCGTATTGAAAAAAGACCGGCAGAAGGCCATTGTCATGGGGCGGACCCGGACGTCCAACCGCGACCTTAGACACAGGGTGGGGCGGCCCTTTTAAGGAGCGGACCCCTCTTGTCACTTGCCTGCGCGTGTCTTCCACCCCTTCGCCAGCACGACCAGGGGCGGGAACGGGACCTTAAAAAAAGGGAGCGGGAGCCAACCCACCCCCTTGGCGAAGGATGTTCAATAGGTGGTGGGCTCAAAAAAACCTCTCGTTCGTGCTACCTTTTATAAGGTCGGCGGGGCGGAACTTTCCCGTGACCAAAACCACGTGGGCCAGCCGACCGGCCGCTGTATGGAAGAGAACCCCCTCGAGTTGTGCATTTCCGCGGCAGTACCAACCCTGCTTGGCCTCTTGTCCCCTGTGGCGGTACGAGGGGCAGGGCGGTTTTGGTCGGGGGGACGAGGGCTTAGGACAAGAGGGGGTCAAGGGGCCCCCTCCTCCCTCCCCCCTCCCCCCTCTTTGCGTGCCACCTTTGGTACATCCTTTTCTGGCCCCCCCGTTCCCTCAGCAGGCTGGAGACCGGACCCGTTGAGCGAGGGTCCCTTTTGTACGACGGCAAGGTGCACGAAGGGAACCCTTGCCCGGGTAGCAGGGGAGCAGCCCGGCGTCGTTCGATCTCGGGCAGGCGAAAGGAAAGGCGAAAAGGACAGCCCTGACTACCCTTCCTGCCCGGTGTTACAACCTCGGTTTCGCTGGACGGACCCGACTTTCTTCGGGCAAGGGCGCAACGAGGAACCGGGGTCCCCCGTCCTTTTATGGCGTGTAACGGCAAAGACCCAGGTATCGGAGTACCTATAATAGGACTCGGGTACTTTTCCCTTTGTTAAAGCTGCGTCAAACAAACCAGTACAAAATTACAAAAGACCCCCAACGAAGTCATTGACGGCTCCCAAAAAACCCGCTCTTTTCTCCCTTAGTCTAAAAAACGGCCCGGAGGAAAGGGTAAGGATCGGCCTTCTCCGGGCTCCCGCCCCGGGGTGGAAACGCCCCACCGCCGCTGATGTCACCAAAAAAGTCACCTTCGCGCCACGGCGTCCCCTAAATGGTATCGCTATCGGGAATCTCCCCCGCTTCGGTATATGGCTTTATCTTGTGTATTGCTCAAAAATCCAACTTCCCTGGCCACTTCAACCTCGTTTTGTTGTGGAAATCGGGATTGTTGTGATCGTACCGGGTGAAACAGGCATATGTACTTAAATTTGAGGAATGCCGCGAGCTCTGCAGGTTATTAACCGAGGTTAAAACGGGCAGGCTTCTGCAGCGAGCCCTGCTGGTAATCAACAGATTAGTGGCAGCCGGCTTAATTAGCGAGCTCTGCAGTTTATTAACCGATAGGTTAAAACCAGCAGGCTTCTGCAGCAAGCCCTAGGCGCCGTGGCACTGCGGGCGCTGACGCTGGGGGCACTCAGCCTGGAATACTGCTCATTCCCCCGTTCTTGCTTCTCTGTGATGTGCTGTAATGGTCGTCATGGTGACGAGCCACGCCATTGCCCTCGCCGCCGCTGCCCGTGAGGCGAAAGGGCTGCGAGGAAGCCTCCACACGCTGCGTTTCACTCCGGCTGTCATCATGAGGCGTGTACACGCTCAGGGGATGAGTGGAGGTGTGTACAGTGCTGTCCACATGAGGCGTTATAACGGCGCTCATGGGTTATTATGACCGTGTGTAGGAGGCATATCTCGGACGGAGGAATGCCGCGAGCTCTGCAGGTTATTAACCGATAGGTTAAAACCAGCAGGCTTCTGCAGGGAGCCCTGCTGTCTACTTAATCAACAGATTAGTGGCAGCCGGCTTAATTACCGGCTCCGCTTCCTCGGAGGCTCTCGCGGAGCAGACCAGGAGCGGGGGAGCCTCACTTCCCTTTGACTCGCCGCCGGGGGACCCTGTCTCTGGGGTGGCGGGGGAGCGGAGACGTGGGACAGAGCCCCTGCAGCCGCCGAAGGGCGAGTCTGACGCCGAGGCGGTTGCTGTGGGCGTCTCTCTGCTTGCGGCCTCCTGTTGCCGGCGTGGATGCTGGGGAGTTGGTGTCGCTGTGGGCGCTCAGCAGGCTGGAGCCAGCTGACATGCTGGCGAATGCCGTCCGCCTGTTCCGCGGCCGTCTTCATGGACTCCACCATGGGGTGGAACTGGGGTCCGAACAGCCCGTACGGGCTGATTGGAGCGTCCAGTAGCAGTTTTCTGGCCGTCTCCGTAACAGACGCCTGCTGCAGCCAGAGGTGGCGCTGGATCTGTGTCACCCACGCGGAAATCCTCGCCTGGGAGACAGCGACGGACGCGCACGGAGTGAGCGCTGTGCTGACCGCCTTGCTGATTTCTTCTGCCTCGGTGGTGGACCGCTCTACCAGTGTCACCACCGAGTTGGAGAGCAGCGCGATGATATTCGCCGCCGCCTGAAAGGCACACTGGTGCACCCGGTCGGCCTGGTGGGCGACATACACATACTGGGGAGCTCAACGTAGGGCGCCGTCCTGTGGCGACGGAGAAGGGGACCGCATGCTCGGCCGCCAAACCAGCCCCCTGCTCCGACTCTGTCTCCCCCGTCCGGGGGAGAGGGGGGAGGGGAGAACCGCACGGTGAACCATGGAGGGAGACGGGGTAGGAGTCGTCCGACTCTTGCCCGGCACTCGGCTCCAGGGACATGCTGCCGTCCACGTGCTCCTGGACGGGCCAATCGTCCTCGTCGGCCGCAGCAGCTAGAGCGTCCGCTCTTCGCTTACTGTCGGCTGATGGGAGACGGGCACAATGTGAGCAAGCGACCTGCTGGCTAAGAGCCGCGTCCGCGTGCTCTGGCCCCAGGCAGGATTCGCACATTGCGTGCTGGTCATAGCTCATGATATATCCTGAGCCACATGAGGGACAATTTCGGACGCAGTTGTTGCTCATGATGATTAATGGTTCTGTGCTTCAGTAACTGCCGCGGTTTGCTGAAGAAAAGAGGGAGCAGATTGCCGGGCCTCCTTCCTATTTATACCGGAATGAGGCCCGAGGGTGGGGCCCACCTTGCAAGTGTTTCAGTGCTGCGCGGTTGCGCAGGGGGATTACCCAATAGCGATAGCCTTAGAGGGCGAAGCCATACACGAAATAGAAAAATATTTGGGGCGGAGGAGCGGCGAACAAACAACGCCAGCACCCTCGGCGACCCGGGAAAAATAATTTATTTATATTTTTATGTTTATATTTGAGCTAACAACGTGTCCAGAGATCAAAGGTATCCATGGTGATCGAATAAATGTGGCAAAGGCTCAAATGTGTTGAACAACACATTTGTAACAAGTTTGTTAAAGGTGGGGTAGGTAAGTTTGAGAAATCGGCTTGAGATGCACTTTTTGTTATATTCCATGGAATGCTCTTAACATCCCGATAGCAATGAATATCTTTAGTGCTTTGACAAAAAATACATAAAAAAATCTGTGGAAGCCGTAGTACTGTAAAAAGCAAAACGGAAAGCAGATGTGTTGGATTATGTTTGGAGTGGACAGTAGAACAACATCCTGCCTTTTGTAAGATGTTATATGTCCATTAGAATCTATCTTTAAATTGGATGTGATTATTTTCCTGTTTATATTGTCAAGCTACTAGTTTTTGTTCTGTCACTTATGTACATTCGGTTCTACAGGCATTTTAATACTTGGGTATTGTCATTAAATAGAACACAATGGGGATTTGATTCCAAACTGCAGTGCTTTACACACAGCTGTGAAAGCAATGCACTCTATAGACAGGAATTAGGAAATAAAAGCTGGACTAGAGTTAAGAAATGTGTAAACATTTACAGACACAACAACAAACACATGCATAAACATACACACTGTCACAAAAGCCTACATAAACAAGAACAAGTTTGCAGTCCAACAACAAAAATAAAATGTTCTGGGCACCGTGAGACCACCAGGAATAAGTTGACTGACGCGGCTTCCTGTTTACATCTACTGTTAAAACATGATAAGGGTGTAACTGCAGATACGGGAGATGAAAAGGAGAAATAAAGGCACCATAGCTTTAGCTGACATTGAACTCAAAATAAGAAGCCAGTTTTGACTTGGGGTCTGGAAAGAAACAAATATCTGGGTAGCTGCTTCTAACAGATGTAAGAAATTAGGAATACAGCAAACAAAAATAATAATGCATAAAATGAACATGTGTTGATGGTCACATCTTGCAGTATGTGCTCTTGACGAGAGCCATATTATTGGAAATGAAATACAATTATTTTTGTTATTAACGGTTTGCCAAAAAAAGGTGTCAGGAGTGGGGGGGGAGTTTGTGCACTTTATGGAGCATTTTCCCCATTGTTTTAGGTTTTAATTTGTATGTGTTTGAGGAAGAAGAAGGATACATTTCACCAAAAAAGGGTCATGACAGCCATTAGAAACATATTATTAAAATCTGTCTCAGAGAGACTGTGGCACAAGGCACCTCTGCTTGACTTAGCATCTCTCCTTTCCTCAAAAAGGAACAAAGACAGAGAGATAAAGAGAGCTCCAGGAGGCCATGAAATATGTATGCAAGCATTTAACCTCAGACATTTTGTCAACCACTCTCCTCAGTCATGGCCGGTCAAAGCTTAAGTGCAACCCACTCCGGCGCTCTTGTTTGTTTGCTAACCCCGAGTACCTGTATTAGCCTAGCACAACCATAAAGCCCACAGGGAGTGGAGCTTCTTCAACCGTTTATGTGAACCTAAGTTGTCTATCCACTTTAAAGATTTTAGCCCTGCAAGACACTGCAGCTCAAGTGATGGAACGTCGTTTTTTAAAAACTCAAGAGAAATTGGTCAGCTTTACAGGCTGAGTGAGTGTGTGTAGGCTTATACCCTCATTCAAAGTCACAATGTGCTCTGCCTAACAGAGAAAGGTTATCCTCTATAGAGTCTATACAGTATAGCCTTGAAATGTGATGTATTTCTCTAACAACTGTTTTGATGCACATACTGTACAGATGAGAAGATTCTTTATTTGTTAAATACATGCCACAATATATATTAGAAAAGTTACCTGACCCCTGTAAAATCCCTGTATACCATATAGATGACACAAACCGTATATATCCACACTCGATTGATCAAAACAATATTATAATTGTCAAAATATGTTGGATCTTTTCTGTCATCTAATCATACTCTGGATTATGTTCCAGTGCACCTGGGAACTAATCTGTTTTCACATTTCACAAAATGTGCTTTATTTGCTAGGAGATACTCTAATATAAGTTAGTTCTTCAAACTAATCCTTGGTTTGGAGAAAGTGGTGAAGAGGGGAACTCCTTTGCAAGTTTGTGCCAGAAAGTGTAGGGAACTCTCTGTTTTTAATCTTTGTGTCAAATGTTCACAAGCAATACTTCCGCAGAAGGCAGATCCCACTCACAGCCAAGGGTTGGTGTACACACACTTCAGATTTCAACAACATAGCCGGAAGCATCAGCTGCAGTAGCTGCTTCAGCATCAAAGTCTGTATGCAACCTGAATTTCTCCTTTTTTTTGTAAAAAAATGTCTGTTATTGGGAAATGCAACTGGCTTTCAGTTCAAAGCAGTCTTCCTCCCGAGTAGGGATGAATTGTTTTATCAGTAAGGTCAAAAAATGAATGGCATAGATTAAACATTACACTTTCCAAAGAGTCGATGCTCGCTTTGTCAATACGGCATTGGTTGAACTGCTTGACTGTGCTTGACTCCCCTTTAGCCCTGAGGCTGCCTCCAATTAATCTTGGATCAATTTCCATAGCGATAACAGTGATTCAAAATGTTATAGTGGAATTCTTTCCAGATAGTGCATATCCAGCCAAGTGGCACTTGATAAGCCCATGGTCGAGAGGTAAAGTGTTGGTCAATCCCCAGGTGGGTGGTTCAATCCCCAGCCCCTGCAGTCAATGTGTTGAAGTGTCATGGGCACTGTTTATAAATGGTTTCTGTATGCGTGTGAATGTAGCCTTGTTTGGCCGCCTCTGCCTATGTATGAATGTGTGAGAGTGGGCGAATGCTTACGTGTATGAGTAAAAGGGCTTTGAGGGTTTGCAAAGACTCAAAAAGTGCTACATAAATCCATTAACTATTGAATGCCTTAAAAAGAAAATTAAACATTGCTCGACCTACAAACTCCTTTTGCAATCTTGTGTGAGACATTTTTTAAATAAATCATATCTGGCAGTGAGCAACCAATTTACTAAAGTAATTTTTTTTATCTGAAGCTATATAAAATAATTAACAAATTAATTTTCATGTGAAGAAAGCACATGGTTGGAGCCAGTACGTTTTATTTTCAGGTCACATTCTGTATCTCAAACTGGGAATATGAGGCTTAAAATAATAGCGACAATAGGATTTGTCCTTGTGTAGGAGTTTTGTTCAAGGACCAAGCAACTTTAAGGTATTGTGTTGACTTTGTAATGTTTCATATGCAACAATATCTTTGACTGGAGGGAATAAACCAACATCTGTCCCTCAAATGAGGTCATGGTCACTTTGCATCATCTCTTGCACCTGGTCACTGGGACCCATTTTCGTAGACCTGCCAACAGCAATCCCCTGATCAAAGACACTTTTTTCTTTAGCCGACTGAGCTTAACCCAAAAGTATCTGAGGCAATAAGAATTATTTCAAGGAATTGTTCTGAAGCACACTGTAATGTCTATAGTTTTGTTCTTGATGTTAGCTTTCTTATTTCTTATTTTGTATACCATCTAAATACTCCTGCATCTTCATTTTCACTCTTGTCCTCCTCATCTCACTCTTCTGCTCTTGCACGCTCATTGGCATGCACACTGAGCGTCCTCTGGGAGCAACACATCACCATTATTCATGGACGGAGTACACCTCAGAGCCAGACTGACAGATCAAAAGATGTTGATGATAGGCGGGGATAGTGGTGGTCGGGGTGATAAATGGCCCCATCTTTTGGAGATGGCTATACTAAGTTTGGGGACAGAGCTGCTTTCACAGTTTCAGGGGTGTTTGTTTTCGGCCACAGTTATATAACCCTAAACTTGCATTGCATGTTGTTAGCATGCATTATAGCCAACATACAGTATAAGCAAAAAATGTTTTCTTCAAATGTATTTTACTAAATATCAAACTTAAATTGAACAAGCCATATAAGACTGGCCTTAGATACTTACTGTAATTTAATATCATGGTCACTTTTAAATATGTAGGCCTACATGTTTTTGTATGTTGAACAATCTCAACTACGGAGCCCCCTAGGGGACACGGAGAAGAAAAAGAAAAAAAATAGAAAAAAAAAATAATAATAATGTTTTGCGAGATCTCGCAAAACTTTTCATTTAGCTCACTGTACTTCCTGGTTAGTTCGGCTGCTACGGCAACACAGAAACCACAACAATGGAGTGGTTCATCGCTTTTACTGTACTTTGAGCTTGGCCTTAAATATAAAGATATAACATTAGTGCTTGGCAATAGGCACGGGTTTCACACATAGACTGTATATATAAAGGGTTTCACATAAGTGAAGACACCTCAAGAGAACTCTCAGAGCGACGAGACATTCACGTCCCTCTGAGCTGAGTTATTGACAGATTGGAATTTCGCGGATCAATAACTCATGAACATAACGTTGTAAAAATACAAACAACATGACTTTACAATCATAGCAAGGTAGACAACGAGCTACAGAGTCGTTTTTATCAGAACATTTTGATACGCGCCGTCATCCGAGCTACACATCAAGATGTGGTCACAATCTGCAGCTGGAGGAGGGAGAGGAGTGCTTAGGGACCGTCTACAAACTCCAACGGGGTTTTGCGAGATCTCGCAAAAGTATTGCGAGATCTCGTAAAAGTATTGCGATATCTCGCAAAACATTATTATTATTTTATTTTTTCAAATAATTTTTTTTTTCTTCTCCATGTCCCCTAGGGGGCTCCGTATTAGTATCATTAGTTTTGCCACAAATTATTATTCAGAACATATACAGAAAGGTCATAGGAATTTGGTGTGCCTTCCTTTTTTTAATTTTCTATTGTAGGAAAACAACTTTTTGTTTTAAAGTCATTCAATAAGAATACTGGGACATCACAGGAAGCATTGGTAGGATCCCTGTAGAGAAAAACATGTTTGTATCGTTTCATATTGGGGCAGCCTAGTGACTCATGATGAAATACTATAATCTCTTATGTTCTAAAAAGGAGAAAGTGTTTAGTTGTTTTGTCTTTGTGCCTCATTGTGTTTTTATTCAGCTATATTGTCCGTCTGTCACTATAGAAAATGACTTTCACTTTAAAGCCTCATGACATGCCTGCCATTTTCACTTTTGATCTCTTTTCCGTAGCCATTGACCCAAACACGGAGTCAGTAGAGGATTTGATGCAGAGGTTCCAGGACAGTTTCCGTGTTCCAAACACTCCAACGGACATGTCTCACTACCAGCACGTCATGCACAGCTCGTCAACGGGCCGCCGGAGGGTCCCCAGCCACACCAGAGGTAGGACAAAAAGTCATTCAGAAACAACAGTTTTGTTCTCAGAATATTGCAGACCTTATAAACAAGTGTATTTAGAACATTTCCACATTCCCCTCAATTTTACTATGCAAACTGGACAATGTTTTCTTACTTCTGCTGCCTCTGTGTTACTCGTTTTATGGTTTTGGGCATATGATGTTTGAACTTTTTTCTCCCTGCCTTATACAACATACATTTTCTTGCCACCCACTCTCCAACATAGTACAGTAGCAGTCCTAAACCATTATTTGGTTTAGGACAGCCTATTAGGCTGTCACTGCTTGTCGACTACAGAATCATTTTGTGAGTTGATTTAGGTAAAAATATCAAATGAAATATTTTGTTCACACCTGCCACATAAAAAAATCCAAAGAATATTGTGGTAGAATGTTAATTAGACTGTCAAGGTGGCAATTGCCTCAACATAGATTTTAATGTATTCATTTCAATAGGACAGATGATACACATATTTAGGCATTTTAGATGTTTGCTTAACCTGCCTTTTTTTAATGAGGGGGAAATGAATGCAAATGATGTCCCAGTTAATTTCACAACTAATTTCCTTCAAGGAAGTGTGAATCAATATTTTGTTTACAATTTCATATCTGTGAAATATATAAATTTGTAGTTTTTCTTTTTTTCACTGACATGAAGAAACTGATGTAGACACCAAATAAGGGTATGGCATAAGGAAAACAGTGAAAAGTGAAATAATAATAATAGTCACATTCATAAATTGTGAGTGAACTTATGGTCTGTAAAGTTTTGGATTTATTTAGTTCAATAATGAAATGTTATGCCTCACCCAAATATAAAATATATTCAAGAAAATATTTAGATTTGATATGTCCCTTTTGTACACGTATTTTAAAAAATGTCTTACAGTTTACTTCAGCTTACTCTGTTGGATTTCTGTTTCATTAAAGATTCTTTGGGAGCACAGTTTATAAATTGCATGCAATTTTTAAGATGTGCCATGGGCAACACCAGCCTCTGCCAGAGCAATAAATCCAGCTAATTACCAGCAACGACTAATAATGTGAATCGCACAATCACTCTATCATTGGTCAACTCATTATGACCAGTGAGATATTAACACTGAAAATGAGAGATTAACCATTATGAGTGAGCCTACGCTTGCCAGTATAACATACTTGATCACTGTCATCTATGGTAGATGCAACATACAACACTGAGTAACTTTGCACACTATGCATGCTCGCCTATGTGGGGAATATGAATCTTTCATTATATATAGTTTATGTTCTTGGTTATCCAACACCCTTCAGTCTAGTTTGTGTTTGTCTTATTTGTTGTATAAATTGTAACTCTTCTATTTAATTTATCTTGGATCGACCTTCTTAACAGATGATGCTCATGAAATGAAAAATGTGCATTGTCGATACTCTGAGAAGGACACTGCTGATACATTTCCTCTCTGAGGTCAAAAGAAAAATATTTGTCTTTGTAGGTCTATAGTCAGGGTTGAATATGCGCACAAAAGCATAGGCCACACAATGATAATGGGAGAAGCTGAGAAGAAAACTCTATTAAGTAAAGGAAGGTTATTGGGGAATGTCACATGGTCAGCTCCAGAAGGTTCGTTTTTGATCAATTAAATGAACATTGAAAGCCCCTAGGCAAGGTCCAAGAGTGGAGTGTTGATGGGTTGATGCATTTCTTCAACTTGGTCGACCTTTTTCCTGTACAATAGCTGTTCCTCTCACATATCCTCTTAGCCCCCGTGTGCAGAGCTTTGGGTATATGAGCTAAACGGCCAATTTATAGCTATGACACGACAACACTTGATATTATAGTGATCCATGCAGATCACAGAGATCGACACAGGCAGGTAGAGAGGTAGACAAGACTGTTTGGTTTATGAGAAGTGACAGGAGGTCCTTAGGCCGAGCTACTGGAATTAGTGTCAGCAGTGTCAGACATGACATGAAACACAGGAGGTCACTATGAAGAAAGGAAGGTCTCATCCATTTTCAAAATGCATACATCAAAAATACGTACTTTAAACATTTGAAAGGGATCTCTTGCCTGGAAGAAAACATGTCTTGAGACTCAGAGGTCCCATTTTAAATCTACAGGCTAGGATAATGATACCTTGATCATACCTTTGGGGAATGGACAGAGGGCCCTATGATGAAAGAGAGGACTTTTGTGTCCAATAAATTCACTATTTGGAACACTGCTAGTCTGCACACATGGAAAGCTGTTGTCCAGGACATCTGGCTGGAGGAATAGCAGAAGGCTCTGTAGGATATATGTGTGGGTTGCCTAAATTGAGCAACACACAGTATTTTTTTTTTGAAAATGCCATTATTAGCAGATTTTTGCTTCAGGCATGAGAGATGGGGAAGAAAAGAGGCCCCTAATGGCCAATTATTGGGCTTGAGGGTTGTCTAGGTTAGAGATTTACCCCAAATCTGTGTGGGAGTGGGAACGAGAGCAAATAAGATAAACGCATCACACTATTGTCTGGTTGTCAAGTCAAACTGCTAACCAAATAACCATAGTTAATTTCATTCATTTTTACATTAAAGCAAACACGCCTGAATATCTTTTCAGCTGGAAAACTACAGTAGCTTTTGTGTCTGCTCAGCTGAGCCCTGCAGCTGTTCATTTCTTCTCCTGGTATCCACTAGCCTGCATATTGAAATTGTGCTTTGTGGTGACATGCCATACTTCCCTGTCAGCATTGCCCTAGTTTATTGTAAGCTACTGTACATATTATACCTGGTCCCTCAGAAAATGTTTATTCATGCACATTATTATCTAGTTTCAGTCCCTATCGTCAAATATCCCCATCTTGATAGCCTTATCAGGTCGTTGGAGGATTTTTCATAAAGCAGGTTGAGAACGATGCCCATTTGATTAGATACTACAGCATTTTGTACATTGAAAGCCTTATTAAGTTGTTAAGATAATGATGATTGAGAGATGCCTCTAAACGCAGGGGGGTCTACATACAGAACAACATACGAAGGGCTGGGCCACTCACTAGAGGTAAATCTCCTCATAGAGTTATAAGTTGGCAAAATCAATCAAATGTAGGTAAATTATTCTTGATACTTGAAAATACTTTAAGAAACCCAACAGCGTACAGCTCACCATAGGGTTTCATGTATTATGTTGGCAGCTCATTCCTTCAATCAAAAGCCTCAGATTGCTTATAAAAAGGAGAAATATAAGGGTACATTTTAAGCTTGTTATCTAATTAAGTTATTGGGCTTTTTCTTCACATATACAGTATATTTCAGAAGTACAATATAAGACGAGCACAATTTTTATTTGTGTTCCATATTTCATTATACTTTTTTAATTAGCTGAGGACCGTTTCAAAATGGGCCGTAATTTGGACACCCCTGATCTAACGGTTCAGACAGCAGGGATGGTGCAAACAACTTAATGTACATACTGCTGACTTAGCAAGCAGTGTTGACCTGAGGGTGAACCTTCAATCACATATTTCATACCATGACACCTGACAAGCTTGTAGTTGGCCTCTATTCATGTCTAAGATGGATAGGATAGCTACATGTTAATCAAAAAAGCCAAGGCCAAGCTAAGAAGGATAAGGAACAAATTGCATTTTTATTTTTCCATTCAGCTTTCCTTCATCCATGCAAATATTTTAGATGTTTGTGTTTTTACAAAGCTAGTTAAAATGTGTTTGCATGGTATAAACAGAACAGGCTACTGTTATTACTGCACTGCAGCGTTGTCTTCTACTTCTTGTCCTTGGAATTGCTTTTAGTTTCATTTTTGCCATCTTCTTGATATTTACTTTTCAGCATGGGAAATTCACAAAAGTCTATTTAATGCATTTTGAAGATGCATACTTGTGGCTCATTAACATTTAATATATACAATCTCAATTGTGTATGGATATATTGAAAATGAAATTATTTGTGGAACCACTCTATTTTCCCTGTATCAATGATCCCTTGATCCTGCATCTTGTACATCAACAATTTGATATGTTTTTAGAGAGGTTTGCTTTCATCTTTTGTTCTATTTGGAGTGTTCCCATTCAGTGGGATGCGTTCCCATTCAGTGGGATGTGCACAAAGGATACATATTTGTCTTGGTCTTTGACTACTTCCTAATGATCTGGGATTGACATGTGAGCTGTTGTTGGTTGCTTCTGAAATGCCTCCTGAAATTTGGTAAAAATAAAATAAGTGAAGTATGGTTTCCTGTTCAGTGCTTTTATTTGACCCTTGACTTTAGCCTTATTGCCCCCATTGACTTCTGCATGGCATTATAGTTGCTAGGAATGGCAGTTAATGTTGGTTGTCAGGAGATGGAAGTCCCTGTCTCTCCAGACCTATAGTTAACATTAAGAATAGTGAGTGGGGAGACTTTGCTGATGTGTTGATCTCCCACGCACATCATGCCTGGTGCAGAGTGTTAACCATGTGTGGCCTTAAAGAGCCTGTGATATGAGTTTCCCCCATCATCCAAACCCATCAATTTGAGTAAATATTGTCCCCTTGAAAACCGTTACTGAAATGATTTTGGATATTTGTACTTTGATAACCATTAATCTGCCCTTCAATGTTGACCATTTTCTGGATCTTCTCGGGGATTCTTCAAGTCCCGCCAAATTATGTGTGACGTCATTGCGGGCCAAGTGCTCCCGCTGCACCGTTCAGGATCCCAGCATCTGCATGTAAACGCACGATGGCGCACACAGCAGCAAGCTCAGACAGCGATGACAGTTTAATTTTGAACGTGTCTGAGAGCTCATATGAGGCTGAAGCATCGGTTTATGTTGTGTCTGTTAGAAGTTTAGGAATTAGGTGTGTCAATATGGGCGATAATACGGTCATGTAGCCAGTGGTGGACTGGGACTAAAAATCAGCCCGGGACTCTCGACCGGCCCACTTCGGTACCACTAGTAAATTGTCAACGGGGGGAGTGGGGGATGTGCTAGTGACTTATCCGACCGGCCCACTTAGGTACCGGCCCATCGGGATTCGTCCCGATGGCCAGTCCGCCACTGCACCCAGCCCAGCCCACGTAAACTGTCAACGGGGGGAGCCTCGCTGCGGGGAAACGGTGGACCTAGTGTCCCGATCGAAGTGGGAATTAATAATAATCTGTTCATTTTATCCATTAATTTCCCCAACATTGTGGTAAAAAAACCACACGTTTAGTCCATGTTGGTGTACTACAACTACAAAAAGCATCATTTTGTTTTTTCATCAGGAAATGCAGACCGGCTCAAACAAACGATTTTTAAATCATCATCCTCACGATCATTTAATGTATCATATGTTCGCCGAATTGACATGAAAGCACTAATAAATGTAGTTTCATCCACTTGAGTTTACAACTACAAAAATAATCGATTTGTTTTTATATCACATCCTACGGGAGGAAATGCAGCAGCTCTCACTACCGATTTGTAATCCTAATTTAATCATCATCTTCACCACGATCATTTATGTTTATGTTCGCCAAATTGACATGAAAGCAGCGACAAATATGAATATATTGTAATCAACTTCATTAAAACGTTATTAACGTGCCTAAACTCAGTAATTCACCATTTCTACGCATGACAACACACTTTGTCCGTGTTTGGTTC